>NC_072769.1:3345908-3645908 GCF_022539595.1 Amphiprion ocellaris
ATATCTTATTTCCAGAAATCTCACCAAGCCATTTTTCACTTGTTCTGTTGAAGGATTTTTTCACTTATTTCAAGGTAAAAGTTCCTTGAAATAATTTTTTTTTGTTGTTTTGAGAGATGCAATTTTTTGTAGTGTACATTAAGTCTTTTTTCATTGTCTCTGCAAAATCAAAAACACAAGAATGTATGAAATGTTTCGCCTACACTAACGTTTGCTACACTGTAAAACATATCGTTAATTTTACGGTGAAAAACTATCAAACCATAATGGTAAAAATCTGTAAACTCTACAACAGTTTGATGCCGTTTATTTAACACAGAATCACTGTAAATAATCAGGAGAAAATTTTGTGTTTTAGATTTTTTTCTCTTGAAAAAGTACATTTCCAAACTCCTGCAGTTTTTAATAGAAAAATGCAGTAATACGTAGAACAATACTGTAGTTTTTGCATTTAATTCTCTATAAGAATCCAGTTTTTCCCAGTTAAATGTACATATTGTTGTACTGGTAATGGAAACATGCTGTAATATAAAGGAACATTTCTGCATTTATTACATGTGAAAATTACAGTTTGTTATCAGTCAGACCAGTGTAGTTCTGTGTTAATAATGGACATTTGTCCTAATATTCATGACAGCTTTAACTGCAATTTTTGTTTAAAATGCTCATATTTAATGTTAAACACACTAACTGCTGTGCTGATAATGGAAAAATGCTGTAATATTTATAATGAGTTACACAAATTTTATTTTATATTGTATTGTCATGTAAATTTTAACATTTTTAAAGGTTAAAACTTTTTTTGCTGTTTTGATAAAACCCGCTAGCCACCTAGAAACTGGTGTAAGATGCCCAGACATCACTCTGCTGAGGCCACAATGCAGTATGAGTGGCTGGAGAGGGTCACTGTGACAGATGGACCAGTGGATGTGACTTTGGTCAGCCCACCATGCTGTACAGAAGACAGGAAAGCCATTTGAGGTCAGCATTACATCACTTTTACCTCTGCTGTGAGATCAGGCCCACTGGATTGCGGCAGTCAAACATGTACTGGAAAAGATCAAGGAGACGGTGGCATTTCGGAACCCAGTCAGGTGCCAGTCAGACTACGATTTAAACCCCAACGCATTTTAGCTGAGTCAGACGCAACATGAACCTCTAATTTAGCAGAATGTTAGGATTCCAGGACTAATTTATGGTACACAGAAGGTAGTGAGTAGGTACATAGATCCAAATTCAGATTCTGCACAGTCAAAAATGTATGATTTGACACCAAGATCATTCAAATTTATTGCAAAATGCAGTATCTCTGTATGTTCAGTGGCTGTCATCTTGAATTTTTAGGTGGCTAACGGGTTTTATCAAAAGAGCACTCCCCAGTTTTGGTGCTTGTTTCCAGAAATGAATGATTGTTCCAGTTATCTATTCCACTATAGTTCAGTCATCCACTCATAGACGTTCATACCAGCTGGACTCCTGCTGGTATCTGAGATGTCTCCAGCCTGTTGTCCCTGAGACGCTGCTTCTTGGCGGACCTGCATCGGAGAAACACTCACCATTCCGACCCTGCCTTGCCTGCCTCCAGCTCCGCTCTGGCTCTTGCCGGATTCCCTGAGTCTGCCCTGTTAGTTTAGTTCCCTCCGTTGTGTTCTTGTGTCTTTAGTTTATTCAGATCGGTTTCCTTCCATCACGTCATGTTTGTTAATTTGCGTATTTTGTAGGCTTTAGTAATGTCACCGCTTTTTGTTTTCGATTTGGTTGGTCTCAGTTCTGTCTGCTTGTGTTGATAAATTCCCACTTAATTGTTTTCTGCCATTTTTGTTAAGATAAGATAATCCTTTAACGCTCACCACACCAGGGGAAATTTCCATTGTTGCAGCAGCAGCATCTTTCACAGCAGCACTAAACATATGTATAGTAATAATAATACATTAAGACATTAACAAGAAGACATAGTTAATGTGGTAAATGACTATTCTAGCTCGAAATGGCTGATTTTTAATGGAATATCTCCATAGGGGTACAGAGGAACATTTCCAGCAACCATCACTCCTGTGTTCTAATGCTACATTGTGTTAGCTAATGGTGTTGAAAGGCTAATTGATGGTTAGAAAACCCTTGTGCAGTTATGTTAGCACATGGATAAAAGTGGGAGTTTTCATGGAAAAACATGGAATTGCCTGGATGATCCCAAACTGTTGAACGGTAGTGTACATAAAGACATGGGGATCATTTTGATGTCCTGTTACAGTTTATTTATGTTTTCATGGAGGTACAGGATTCAACATTACTGCTAAAAAAGACCCACAGTGAGTAAGAATGTGACAGAAGCAAAAACCACCAGAGAGTGTTTGGAGTTCAGAGGGGTATCTGTGTCTGTAACTGCTCAGCGTTTTCAATGAAAATCTGCCTATTGCTGAAAATAAAGCAACAGGACGACTGAACATTCAATTCAATTCAATTCAATTCAATTCAATTCAATTTTATTTATATAGCGCCAATTACAGTCAAATTGTCTCGAGACGCTTTACAGAACCCATATGCCTGAACCCCAGAGCAAGCCAAAAGGTGACAGTGGCAAGGAAAACACCCTTTTAACAGGGAAAAAAACCTCGAGCAGAACCCGGCTCTAATGTGGGGGGACCCATCTGCTGCTGGCCAGGTGGGTTGAGAGGGACAGAAGAGGTAGAAAGGTAGAGATAGAGGGTTAGAGGTAGCGATAGAGGGATACAAATAGAGGGATAGAGGTAGAGAGGTAGAGGTAGAGGGATGGAGGTAGAGGGGAAGAGGTAGAGGGTTAGTGAGGGTCAGTGATGGGAGAAGAGGGAAGTGGAAAACAAGGATCATATAATATACAGTTGGATACAGTATGATAAGATAGATGATACATACAAAGTACAAGCTAAAATCAAAACGGATTCATAGTTTACTGTTATGATGTATGGCTCTGGCATTAAATATACTACATATATAGCTGGTAGTAAAATTCAAGCAGTGTGTAGATGAGCATATCAAGTATAGTAAGTGCAATGCAGATTAGATTGGTGGAAATGGGCAGCTGGAAGCAGTTGGCTGGAGGAAGGTCAGCAGCAGCATCCCACAGATGGAGATTAGGCCAGTTGGTGGGAGAACCACCACAGATCTGAAGCATCCAGCTCTAGGATCAGGGACACTCAGAGAAAGGACACAGGGAGAAACAGAGTGAATGTAATGCAATAATGGTATATGTAGTAAATACATAGGTAGTTAGAGAAGGGCTCAGTGCATCAAGAGAGGTTCCCCAGCAGCCTAGGCCTATAGCAGCATAACTAGGAGCAAACTAAAGGGACGTCAAGAGGGGAAGTCAGTTTTGCAAATGAAAACACCAGCTCACCCCGTCAGGGTCCCCCAGTCAGCCCTAACTATAAGCTTTGTCGAAAAGGAAGGTTTTAAGCCTGGTCTTAAAAATAGAGAGGGTGTCCGCCTCCCGAACCCAAACTGGGAGCTGGTTCCACAGGAGAGGTGCCTGATAACTGAAGGCTCTGCCTCCCATTCTACTTTTAGAGATTCTAGGAACAACAAGTAAGCCTGCAGTCTGAGAGCGAAGAGTTCTGCTAGGATAATATGGTACTATCAGGTCTTTAAGATATGATGGAGATTGGTTGTTAAGAGTTTTATATGTCAGAAGAAGGATTTTGAATTCTATTCTAGATTTAACAGGAAGCCAATGAAGAGAAACCAATATAGGAGAAATATGATCTCTCTTGCTAACTCCCATCAGTACTCTGGCTGCAGCATTTTGGATCAGCTGTAGATGTTTCAGAGAGCTATTGGGACAACCTGATAATAAGGAATTACAGTAGTCAAGCCTAGAAGTAACAAATGCATGGACTAGTTTTTCTGCATCACTCTGACACAGGATGTTCCTGATTTTCACAATATTTCTCAGGTGGAAAAAGGAAGTCCTACAGATTTGTTTTATGTGCGAGTTAAAGGACATGTCCTGGTCAAAGATAACACTGAGGTTCCTCACAGTAGTACTGGAGGCCAATGTAATGCCATCCAGAGTAACTATATGCTTTGAAAGCAATTCTCTAAGATGTTTGGGGCCAAATACAATGACTTCAGTCTTGTCTGAATTTAGTAGTAAGAAATTATAGGTCATCCAGGTCTTTATGTCCTTCAGACAATCTTGCAGTCTGGCTAGCTGATTAGTTTCATCTGGCTTCATAGATAAATACAATTGAGTGTCGTCAGCATAACAATGGAAATTAATACAGTGCTTCCTAATAATATTGCCTAAGGGAAGCATGTATAATATGGACAGTATTGGTCCTAAGACAGAACCCTGAGGAACTCCATGATTAACCCTAGTATGCTCAGAAGAGTCATTGTTGACATGCACAAACTGGAACCTGTCTGATAAGTAGGATTTAAACCAGTCCAGTGCTGTCCCTTTAATGCCAATAGAATGTTCTAGTCGCTGTAATAAAAGTTTGTGGTCGATTGTATCAAATGCTGCACTAAGGTCCAATAAAATAAGTATAGAGACCAGTCCATTATCTGATGCTATGAGAAGGTCATTAGTAACTTTCACCAGAGCTGTTTCTGTGCTATGATGCACTCTGAAGCCTGACTGAAACTCTTCAAACAGGCTATTCCTTTGTGAATGTTCACATAATTGATTTGCAACTGTTCTTTCCAGAATTTTAGAGAGAAATGGGAGGTTGGAAATTGGTCTATAGTTGGCTAAAACATCTGGATCTAGAGCGGGCTTTTTAAGTAAAGGTTTGATTACAGCAACCTTAAAAGCCTGTGGTACATAACCTGTTACTAGAGAGAGATTAATCAGATCTAACATTGAGGAATTAATTAAAGGTAAAGCCTCCTTGAACAGTCTAGTTGGGATAAGATCTAAAAGACATGTTGATGGTTTGGATGTAGAAACTATTGAAATGAGTTCAGAGAGATGTATGGGGGTGAAAAATTCTAAATATCCATCTGGTCTTACAGCCAATTCTAAAGTATCTGTACTCGATGATACATCTGTGACATTTGCAGGAAGGGCCAGAGTAATTTTTTCTCTAATCGGAATAATTTTATTTGTAAAGAAGCTCATGAAGTTGTTACTGCTCAAAGCTAAAGGAACACAAGGTTCACATGAACCCAAAATGTAAAACCTGTAGCTATGAAGTTAAACAAAGAGCTTAAAATCCCCTCAAAGCCAAGTGGAGACGTAGATTTAGCTGGTAATTCTTTGTTCTTTCTGATTTTGTATCAAAGTTGCTTTAAATCAACTTAAATCAGTTTGCAGAGCAGCAAGTAGTCCAGCGTTCTTATACAACCACAAAACGTCCTGACTATTCTCCACATCTGAGAGGGTCTTTATTGTGCCCATCCCTTCCTCTTTCCACAGTGGACACCTGTCTAAATCAGTCTACGCTGGTTTTCCTTCTACATTAACAAACACTATAGTTTGAAGCCTAAACTTACACTGCAGCTGGTGTGTCGTTGTTCCACTGAGAACTAAACAGACTATTCTTTAGGCATGACGACTCTCCTCTGAAACTTGTAGCTTGGAAATGTGTGTGATTTGTCCTTTGGTTGGTCTCTTAGTACGTCTTTTCCCTTCTGTCCTCCTCTTCCTCCTGTCTGCAGCGTCCTCCATGGTCGACCAGGGCAGCTTTTATACGATTGCAGTCAGTGCAGGGCCATAATTTCATTCTGTCTCTGCTGGTGGGATGAATAAAGGCATACTGCACCTGGAGAATACAGAATGGATCAGAGAGCGTGGGATAAAAATAGCCCAGGACACATGACTCCATCCTCCTGCTTTCAGGCCTGTGGTTTGCATTTGAACCTCCAGGAGAGAAGCGGATGGAGGTGTTTTTTCTCTGGAAGACATCTCTTTGAACCCAGCTCCTCTGATAAGACTCTGGATTGAACTCAGATGTGTGGAGCAGTTGGCGGCTTTTCCTCTATTCTTCTATTCAACCCTGATGAATAAGCAGCTTCAGTGTTTCATAATGAGCAGATGGACTAAAGTGTTCCTCAAAAGCTGAGATCTGGTCACACGAGAGTAACGGCTGGTTGACATTAAAGACAGGAACTAATGAGACAGAAACCTGGGAATGAACATCTGTCTTCTAACAGGTTAAACCAGGGGAGTCCAACTCATTTTAGTTCAGGTTCCACATTCAGCCCAGTTTGATCTCCAGTGGACCAGACCAGTTTTACTATATGATCAGAACAACAAAAGCCAGATAAAACAAGACAAAAAACAGCAAAAACAAGGCAAAAAATTAGACAAACAAGTTCTGAAGCAACGAAAAAAGTGGATAAACGACAAAAACGAGACAAAAAACACAAAACGGCACACAAAACAATGAATAAAGCAAAGCACAAAATGACAGAAGTTAGACAAAATCCACAAGCAAGACGAAAAGGAAACAGAAAACAACAAAAACGAGAAACGAAACAAAACAAAATCATGAGATGAAAGTCAGACAAAAAACAACAAAAACAAGACAAAATATTTTTTTAAAAATGAGACACACGACACAAAGCAAAACAAAAATAGAGCCAAAAATTCAACAAAAAAGTTACAAAGCGACAAAAAAATGGACAAATAACAAAAACAAGACAAAAAATACAAGCGAGACAAAAAGGAAACAAAACGACAAAAACATGAGACAAAAGTCAGTCAAAAAAAAGACAAAAAACAACAAAAACAAAACGACAAAAGCGAGAAGCAAAACTACAAAAACATGAGACAAACGGCAAAAGTCAGACAAAAAAAGACAAAAACAACAAAGACACGACAAAACATTAATGGATGGGATGTTAAAAAAGTTCAGATTTGTGCCACTTGTGTTTTTTGACTGACACTTCATTTCTCAGCTGCAAGGTTCAGTCCACTACAGACTGGTTTAACTAACCTCTAGTCCACTACAGACTGGTTTAACTAACCTCCAGTCCACTACAGACTGGTTTTAACTAACCTCCAGTCCACTACAGACTGGTTTAACTAACCTCCAGTCCACTACAGACTGGTTTAACTAACCTCCAGTCCACTACAGACTGGTTTAACTAACCTCCAGTCCACTACAGACTGGTTTTAACTAACCTCCAGTCCACTACAGACTGGTTTAACTAACCTCCAGTCCACTACAGACTGGTTTTAACTAACCTCCAGTCCACTACAGACTGGTTTAACTAACCTCCAGTCCACTACAGACTGGTTTAACTAACCTCCAGTCCACTACAGACTGGTTTAACTAACCTCCAGTCCACTACAGACTGGTTTAACTAACCTCCAGTCCACTACAGACTGGTTTAACTAACCTCCACACCCCTACAGACTGGTTTAACTAACCTCCAGTCCACTACAGACTGGTTTAACTAACCTCCAGTCCACTACAGACTGGTTTAACTAACCTCCAGTCCACTACAGACTGGTTTAACTAACCTCCAATCCACTACAGACTGGTTTAACTAACCTCCAGTCCACTACAGACTGGTTTAACTAACCTCCAGTCCACTACAGACTGGTTTTAACTAACCTCCAGTCCACTACAGACTGGTTTAACTAACCTCCAGTCCACTACAGACTGGTTTAACTAACCTCCAGTCCACTACAGACTGGTTTTAACTAACCTCCAGTCCACTACAGACTGGTTTTAACTAACCATCACACCCCTACAGACTGGTTTTAACTAACCTCCACACCACTACAGACTGGTTTAACTAACCTCCAGTCCACTACAGACTGGTTTAACTAACCTCCAGTCCACTACAGACTGGTTTTAACTAACCTCCAGTCCACTACAGACTGGTTTTAACTAACCTCCACACCCCTACAGACTGGTTTTAACTAACCTCCACACCACTACAGACTGGTTTAACTAACCTCCAGTCCACTACAGACTGGTTTTAACTAACCTCCAGTCCACTACAGACTGGTTTAACTAACCTCCACACCCCTACAGACTGGTTTAACTAACCTCCACACCCCTACAGACTGGTTTAACTAACCTCCAGTCCACTACAGACTGGTTTTAACTAACCTCCAGTCCACTACAGACTGGTTTTAACTAACCTCCAGTCCATTACAGACTGGTTTAACTAACCTCCAGTCCACTACAGACTGGTTTTAACTAACCTCCAGTCCACTACAGACTGGTTTTAACTAACCTCCAGTCCATTACAGACTGGTTTAACTAACCTCCACACCCCTACAGACTGGTTTTAACTAACCTCCACACCTCTACAGACTGGGTTTAACTAACCTCCAGTCCACTACAGACTGGTTTTAACTAACCTCCACACCACTACAGACTGGTTTAACTAACCTCCAGTCCACTACAGACTGGTTTAACTAACCTCCAGTCCAGCAGCTCTGATGTTTTGTCGTCATTAGCCGGCCCTGGATCTGAACACATTCATATCTAGATGAGTTTAAACCCTGGCCAGTGCCTGGTGATTGGAGGACGTCCCAATGATGAAGGAAAAATCCCACGTCCTGCCTGCCAGCAACCAGAAATAACAGTCAGTGCAGAAATTAGATTCCTTTTCACCCTTTTTTTTCTTTAATAAATCTCTGTAGAATAGAAGTGGTCCAAGAATTACACTTGGCATGTCTGAGACGGGTTGGAAAGGTTTGAGCTGTAAACCCTGAGCTTTCAGTCAATCTGACAGACTTCCTGAATTATCCAAATCTGAGAACCTCCCTCTGAAGGAACAGTTAACTTCTGGGTTTCTGGGTTTGTGTTTGAACTCAAAGCCTTCATCTTTCTGGCACCAAACTGAAACTGGACGGAGCTCAGTAACCAGAGAAAAAAGTCACTGAAGCTCCTCTGAGGACAAAATCAGAAACAAACGGCTGCTTCTCTGTTGGTCGCTGGCTGGTGTCCTGGAGTCCTCGTCCTCTGGAGTTCAGCATCTGTTCGTTCAACAACAATAAAACACTTCAAAACAAAAGAAATCTGTAGCAGCATAAAGAAGAGAAAGATCAAGAACTCCAGGACTTGAAGGATCCGTCATGTCAAGTCCATGAAGCAAACAGTAGATGTAAAATCCCCCTTTTAAAATGTTACGTTTACAAAGGAATCCTGACAACCTTTTGAAAATCAAGACTACATTTAAACCAAAGGTAAACTTGTGAAACTGAGAACTGGCAATTTCCATCAACAACTAAAAGCTGAAGAATAGTCTCAGAGATGGACAAACGAGCCAACGACTGATTCTTTACGAAGTTAGATTTCCCAGAAACCAGCATCCTCCACCATCTGAAACTAGCTGATCTTCTGAAGGTCTAGCTTCGTACCTGGAACACTCCATGTCTTCGTAATATCAGCTGAACATTCTGCTTTTTAACAGACCCTCCTCCATGACTTTTTTTCTTCATCTGTTTGAGACTGCAGAGTATTTATGCATTTTTATTTAATAAAACTCATCTACCCATGAACAGTGGAAGAAAAAATATCTCATTGAAACGTGTATTTTACCCATTTACTGAAAAAGTTGATCATTTTTTAAACACTTGATAAAAACTGAAACATTTGTGCCCAGAGTCTTAAAGTTAAACCTGGGAAACAATCAAACCTGCAGTAAAAAAAACTCCAAGGATAACAAAAGCACTGTGTCCTGTAGTTATATGTTAGAATAACGGCCGGTTCAGTCCACAGTAGATGCCCTCTGGTTAAACCTCAACAGAACCATGCCTGGTTGCATTTCCAATTATGACCATGTACTGTTCTCGGAAAATTACTTTTGAATTTGGGAAAACTGCAATTCCCAAGACGGAAGTGATTGTAATTAGAACTAAAACTGCAAAATCATTTGAAAATTCAACTGGAGTTTGTCATAACGGTTAAATTTTTAACTTTTTAGTGCCAAAATCACAATTTTAGCTGTTTTGATACCATTTAAATAGATTTTTTGTATGATTAACTGGTAATTATGGTCTGCTGTATCACACTGACCAGAAATCACAAGATATGGTTAGTCTTGGTTTTTAACTTCAATAGAATTTAACTTTAAATCTGTCTGTCAAACTTTCACAATTCTATTGTTCCATCCCACTTAGAGAAAACCTTGTTGCCGTAGAAACAAAATCTTTCTGAGTCTCAAGTTTGTTATAGTCTTGTTCTGTGCTGTAAAGCTTTTAACACAGATGATGAAGTGTAGCTTGTGACGTTTCGTATTTTTTCGTAATGAGGAAAAATCCCATCGAATTCCGTCCCATCGCATTGACAGGACTTTTGGCTCAGGTTCTTTTATCGTGTCCATTAAACCAGTTATAATATTTATTAAGCTGTGAGTCTGCTGTCATATCAAAAGGCAAACTAGAGACATATAGCTAGTTAAAAATACCAAAAAGAACTGGTCACCTCAAGTGGTACCGATACTGGAAATTTTAGTTTCCGGCCCATGGACTAGATCAGCTGACATGGCTCTGAATTTCTGGAGAATTGAGGATTAACTTTTGTTTTTGGGTTCCACCATTTACCCTCATGGACCAAAGTGGACGACGACATTTATATGACAGATACTCTTCCCTATGAGGACACAAACACGGAGAAACCACTCTCCATCATCACCTGCAGACTGCTTGAATAACTCCAGCATCAACCAGGTAGTTTGTTCCTGTTTGGTCCTTTCACTACATCACTGGATGCCAGTTTTCTCTTTCTATGCAGAATTCAGGAATGAGTGCTGCAGTAGATAACCCTGGCTTCACACTTCAGGAGCTTTGGGTTTGTTTACCCCCACAACAGTCCAAGCAGGACTCTGGTCTGGTGTCCTGAGACGATGTTAGGTCCAGATTAACCAACAATGTGACAGTTTACAGATTCAGTCTGAAACCTCCCAGACTACTAAAGGCAGGACAGTAAATATCTGTAAACATTGTGATAATTTATATAACAGTTACTGATATATCTGAATAAAAATGGAGAAGTGAGGAATCACCACATTCAGCATGATTCACTGTGAACCTTTGAATGTTTATTTCATGGTAATTATCAATAATCAGAATATTTCAGACCACTGCTGTTCTTAGATATTTATTAAAAATATTACTGACTGAAAGCATGGTAAATGTTCAATAGGTACATTTCAGATTAAAATAAATAATCATTCAAACAAAAGCTGTTATAGCTTCGGCTTGAGGGTCATGAAGTGAATGGAGGTCAGATCACACCTTGGTTCAGTCCTCTGACCACTTAAAGGCTGATCCCAGAGCAGACTGTTGGCAGACTAAAGCTGATGCCATCTGCTGGACATCAGAGATCCAGAGGTCTCTGGGTCAAGCTGTCATGAGAGGAGGTGAGTCCAGCCAGAGAGATTACCTCACAGAGAGGATTTAAGGTCACCGCCTCAAAGAACAGTTATTAAGAGAGGTGGTGGAAGGCCGTGTGGGAGTGGAAACCCAACCAGTAAACCTCTGAAGGAAAAGGAAGCAGATCCAGTCATGGCAGAATGGTTCGTGCTTCTATTCTGACTTTGTGTTGGCCATGCTTCTTCTCTGGATGGATGAATGAAAGCGTGTCCTCACCTGGCTGGCTGTTATATTGGAAATTAGCAGAAAGAAAGAAATGTGTCAGTGAGAGCAACCAGATGGAACCCAAACCCAACTGTAGGTAATAACCAGAGGTTCTCCTCGCAGATGTAAGTCCCAGGCTTCTCCCTTTAACTCCAGTAAAGATGGAGAGTGTCCATCTTCTGCTGGAGCTCCTAGAAATGATTCATGACTTCTGTGAATCGTGGTTTGGCTGCTTTCTGAATAACAACCCTCAGGTCTCAGCATACTACGTTAGAAAATGGAGAGGAACTGGTGAGCCAATCATCTTCTGCTCCATGAGCCAGCAGGCCCCTCATCTCCTGAAACAGGTGGTAAACCACGGCTTTACGTCACCTGAAATCACCTCCTTAAGCTTGTGTTTTCAGACATCAGTTGGCTCTGACAGCCTCTCTACCATCACTAAGAGCTCTCCACTCTCTGTCAACTTAGAGACAGGAATCCCTCGACTTGGAACGGTAAGCCAATGTTCAGCTGAGTGATTGAAGAAGATCAGCTGGAGTAGTGTAGAGGAGCTTCTGTCACACAACAGCTTTCATTCAGCTGGAGGCTCAGAGATCAGCTGCTGGTGGTTAGCAGTGATGGAGGTTGTGGACTGCTGCTATTCCTGTCAAACATACTAATGGCTCAGTTTGAATCTGGACTGGGTTAACCCTCGTGTCGTTCTGTGGGTCAAAATTGACTCGGTTTAAAGTTTGAAAATGTGGAAAAAAAAAAAATTTTCACAGTGAAACTTCTGATGTCCACATTTTCAACATTTCATCATTTTACATTGTCTGAATTGGTGCGCTGTCTTGGCCAGGTCTCACTCGGAAAAGAGATTTTTAATCTCAAAGGACTTTCTGGTGAAATAATGGTTAAATAAATTTTTGGGAAATTCTTGAATATTTTTTGGTGGAAAAAAAGAAATGTTAAAAATGTTTCTTAAGAACAGTCACATAAAAATCAACCAAACTCCAGTGAAATTCCCTGGTTTTTGGGTGATTTTTATGTGAAGGTGATTCTTGCAGCTTTTGTTTTTCCAGTGATAAACTCCATTGACATATTTTACCAATAGTGTGTCTACATGGTGCATATCATTAAACTGGTGTTTAACTTAAAATAAAAAAGTCTTTGGAGAGCAGAGTAGCTGAAACTGAATAGATCTGGGGAGAAACCACAGATATCAGGAAACCCAAACTTTCATAACAAAAGTGAGAAGGTCAACTTTTACTTTTAGCACATCGTACCCAGAACATATTCCACTTCACAACCCAGCAGCCGCTCATCTGATGGAACTGGTGCTCATGATGTTTCCTCTGGTTCTGAATGGTGCTACTGGGTCTTACAGCCAGTAGAAGGACATTTTGCTCCACTCAGGGTCACTAAAGTCCCGTCCTAAAAGTCCAGACTGTATATCTTCAAAGGCGAGTGCAGGACAGTCAGATTCATCCTAGTTCAGGTTCCACATCCAGTCCAGTCTGATCTCCAGTGGACCAGACCAGTAAAACCACAGCAGAAGAACCTAGAAATAACCACAACTCCTAATGGTTCCTTTGATTTAGTGAAAAAATGCTCACATTTAAGGAATTATATTTCTACTAAACATCATGAACAACCTGAAACTTATGAAGAAAAATGAATTCAGTTTTATCAACATTCAGCCTCAGTTTATCATTTCCACATTACAACTTCCAGATCACAGAGTGTCGACAAAGCAACACAACATTTAGTCATCTGGAAATGAACCACAGAGGATTTACTGGAGGATCACAATGGGAAAAGTCAGACAAAACGACAAAAAACAACAAAAACAAGACAAAATATTACAAAAATGAGACACAAAACGACAAAAACTTTGACAAATGACATGAAACAAAACAAAAAAACGAGACAAAAAATTCAACAAACAAGTTACAAAGCAACAAAAAATGGACAAACGACAAATACAAGACAAAAAAACACAAAATGGCACGTAAAACAATGAATACAGTAAAACACTGTGTTGAGGTTCCTGCTGACGGTCCTCAGTGGAGGATTCACACAGAGAGCTGCCATCTGTGGAGAAGCAGACGCTGCCAAAGCAAACACACTCCACACACACTCCACACACACATCACACACACTCCACACACACTCCACACACACATCACACACCCAGAACAGACTGTGACACACACAGCGTGGTGGACGACGCTGAACGCTGTCAAAGAGGCTCATTTCAAATTAGAAATTCACATTTAATCCTCCTGTGTTCCTCATTTACGGGCACCAAAAAATATTGTTTCCTTGTCTGAAAAAATCCAAAAAAATCTGCAAAAAAATTCCCAAAATTTCTGAAAATTTGCCAAACCTTCAGGAATAAAATTCCAATAATTCCTTAAAAGTTTCCCTTAAAACTTTTATTTAAAAAAAAAAAATCCCCCAAATTTGGCAAGAAAATTCTTGTAAATATTTTTTAAAAATTTTAAACTATCTAGTGATTCCATATATATATATATCAGTAAAACTTCTAATATTTTTTTTAAAGAATATTCACAAAAAAATCTACCAAAATCCAGAATTTCACTGGATTTTGGTTGATTTTTATGTGACTGCTCTTGAGAAACATTTTTAACATTTCTTTTTTTCTTCCACCAAACAATGTTGAAAATGTGGACATCAGAAGTTTCATTGTGAAATTTTTTTTCCCACATTTTAAAACTTTAAACCAGGTCAATTTTGACCTGCAGGACGACACGAGGGTTAATCATATTCTAATGACTGATCAGTGAGTTCAACAGTGATTTTTAGCTGATGTTCATCCTGGATGACTGAGGCCTATTTCTGGTCTTTTTCAAGCAGTAGGTTCATATTCTGATCATTTGTGGGTCCAGAAACCCTGGTGACTGTGGAGGAGCTTCTGCTGGGAGATGGAAGGTGTTCTACATAAAGATGTCATTTAACATTTCCTATAAATCATGTTAAATATTGAGCTGTACGGGCAATTTGATGCTTCCAGGACATTAATGGGAGCAGTTATAATGAGCCAAACAATGTGACAGCTTCACCTCTACATGTATGTTAGCAACAACACGCTAAGGGTTCGATCCCTGCTTTGAATGAAATGTAGAAAATATTGTCAGAATGTGTTCAGTCATTTTAAACATCTATTAAAGGAGAAATACTCCTGAGGTGTAAAGATTCCTGTCTAATCTGCTGTTTGGTCTTCATGAAAGAAAATGATTTGAAAACATTTTCAGTTCAGGACTTTCTTTAACCCTCGTTTCGTCCTGCGGGTCAAATTGACCCGTTTTAAAGTTTGAAAATGTGGAAAAATATATATATATTCGCAGTGAAAACTTCCACATTTTCAACATTTTTGGGAAATTTTTGAACATTTTTTGGTGGAAAAAAAATTCTTAAAAAAAGATGTTTCTTTAAGAACATTCAGAAAAAAATCAACCAAAATCCAGCAAATTTCACAGGATTTTGGTTGATTTTTATGTGAATGTTCTTAAAGAAAATATTAGAAATTTTACTGATATATATGTAATCACTTTACATATTTTTAGGATTTTTTGGAAGATTTTTATTCATTTTTTGAAAATATTTACAAGAATTTTCTTGCCAAATTTGGGGGATTTTTATTTTATTTTTTTTTAAATAAAACTTTTAAGGAAAACTTTTAAGGAATTATTGGAAATTTCTTCCTTAAGGTTTGGCAAATTTTCATAAATTTGAGGAATTTTTTTTCAGATTTTTGGGATTTTTTTCAGACAAGGAAACAATATTCCTATAGGTGCCATAAATGAGGACAACAGGAGGGTTAAAGAGATGATAATATTGTTCCTCCACAGCTGCTGGTGAATTTAATGTTGGCAGAGAAATTTATGACATCACATCAATAATCTTTTAATAGCCTTCTAGAATATGTTTAACTTCTTTAATGTCCCAAAGTACTTTTGTTTTTCATTGCTGCAGCATTGTTCTGTCAGAAATGCTCCATTTTAACTCTGGTCTTTATAATCCCAGCCGTCTCTGATTGGTCAGAGGAATAACTGGTTCCTGTAATAATCGCAGATCTTTCACTACAGGGATGTTGATCTACAACTGCAGAGTCAAACTCATCTTAGTCCAGGTTCCACATTCAGGACCGGACCAGTAAAACCACAGAATAATAACCTATAAAAAACCACAACTCCTAATGGTTCCTTTGTTTTAGTGCAAAAATGTTCACATTTAAGGAATTAAAAAATGAGACACAAAATGTCAAAACCAAGAAACAAAATGACAGAAAATGAGACAAATGACACAAAATAAACAAAAAATGACAAAAGTGTGAAACAAAATGACACCAAAACAGACAAACAACACAAGTGAGACAAAAAACCCCACAAAATGACAACAAAAATTGCACACAAAACAACAAATAAAGGGAAACACAAAATGACAAAAATAAGACAAAACCACAAGTGAGACAAAAAAGGAAACACAAAACGACAAAAACATGGAACAAAACGACAAGAATGTGAGACGAACGACAACAGACAAAAAACAACAAAAACAAGACAAAATATTACAAAAATGAGACACAAAATGACAAAACAAAAATTAGGAAAAAAGTTACAAAGAAATGACAAAAAAGAAACAAATGCAAAAAAATAGACAATGACAAAATGAGAAAACGACATGAAACAGAACAAAAAAAGAGACAAAAAGGACAAAAAATTTACAAAACGGCAAAAAAATAGATGACACAAATGAGACAGAGGAAACACAAGACAGCAAAAACATGAGACAAACGGCAAATATCAACAAAAAAACAACAAAAATGAGACAAAATATTACAAAAATGAGACACAAAACAACAAAAAAATTGACAAACAACACAAAACAAAATAAAAAAGAGACAAAAAATTTGATATAAAATTTACAAAAGTACAAAAAAATCAACGACAAAAACAAGACAAAAAACACATAACAAAAATATGAGACCAAAGTCAGACAAAAAAAAGACAAAAAACAACAAAAACCAGACAAAATATTACAAAAATGAGACACAAAATGACAAAAGAACAATGAACAATCTAGTATTTTACTTTCTGATCAAAACAACTTGTCATAGTCTAGAAATGATTTTAAATTTATAGTTTTATTAATTTACAATCTGCAGTTAATGTCTTCTCTGGAATTTTTACACTTTGAGGGCCGGATTGGACCCTCTGGAGGACTGCGTTTGGACCACGGGCCGCATGTTGGACACCTCTGGTCTATGAGGAAATAATGTTGGACCGTGAGGGTAAACTAGATGCAAAAGTGACATAAGATGACAGAAGAAAAGCCTGAACTTCTAACCAGATGTTGCTGTTGCCGAATATACAGTCTGACAGGATGCAGGCATGGAGAGAGAGTCAGTGAGTGTGTGTGTGTGTGTGTGTTGTGTGTGTGTGTGTGTGTGTGTGTGTGTGTTTGTGTGTGTGTGTGTGTGTGCGCGCGCGTGCATGTGTGTGTTGTGGATGCTGTGCTGGAACCACAGCTCCTCCTGCTGGCAGACAGGAGTCACTGCTGCTGCCTGCTGTACCCAGAATGCCACGGGGCACCATGCTGGAGAGTCCGTGACCCGGCATCAGCCAGACAGGAGTTTAGTTCAACAGTGTGACTGCTGAGAGGAAACAAAGCGGACACGAACACATGGAAAGTCCTCTTGGGGACAGCAGCAGATGGTTTTAGTTTTCACTTGGGGCTGCATTTTGGTTGAAAGGCTCTTCAGTCTTCAGATTAGCAGGTCAATCAAAAATGAAAAGAAGCAACATGTTTAAACAGTCTGGTTACTCAGGTTTACCATATTAGTTAGTGGTTCCTTTAAAGCTTCGCAATAAATAAACTGTTGAACCTTAAACATCTTGTGCATGTGGGAAGAAATAAGTGTGATTTGGAACCACCATTTTTTACTTTTACAGGAGGTCCTCCACTTACGTCAGAGTTCTGTTCCTCTGCTTCGACGTAAATCGATTTTCTCTGTAAGTCGGAACTCGTCCGATGCCGTTCCGTGCATCATGATACCCATCAGATGTTCATGAAGTCACTGATTACCAACGGCTTTCATGCATGTAGGAATCATTTTACTAGAAGATAACAGAATATGTTGACCTGCTTTTACAACTTGATCTCCTTGATCACGCTGGGAGCCACAATGAAGGGCAGAAAGTGTAGTGAATGTAGCACAATCCAAGGTGGCGTACAACAGGAGAATGGAAACAAAGCCGTCTGATAGCACCACCTGATGACGTATTCATCCACTCCACTCGTCAACTAGTTCCACATAACGATGAAACGCCGTAGGTCGAGGACGTCGTCTTCTTCTTAACCTTTATTTAACCAGATAAAAGACCCACTGGGATGGAGACCTCTTTCACTGGGAGACCTCACCCAGAGAGGCAGACGTCAAAGTAAACAACAGACAACAACAACAACAAACATTCGAATATTAAATACAAGCAATTAGATACTTAAAATACAGGAGTCATTTTTACAGTAATAATTTAAGAACGCGTGCTGTTCGAAGGATTTACGTTGTCGATGTCTTCAGATAGAGCGGAAGGCCTTAAATATCATTTTATCTCATTTTTGTTGTTTTGTGTCTCATCTTTGTCGTTTTGTGTCTCATTTTTGTCATTTTATGCCTCGTTTTTGTCGTTTTGTCTCATTTTTGTCATTTTATGTCTTGTTTTGTCATTTTGTGTCTCGTTTTTGTCGTTTTGTGTCTCGTTTTTGTCGTTTTCTGTCTTGTTTTTGTTGTTTTGTGTCTCATTTTTGTCGTTTTGTGTCTTGTTTTTTTCATTTTGTCTCTCATTTTTGTCATTTTATGTCTTTTTTTGTCGTTTTGTGTCTCCTTTTTGTCGTTTTCTGTCTTGTTTTTGTCATTTTATGTCTTGTTTTTGTCGTTTTGTCTCGTTTTTGTCATTTTGTGTCTCGTTTTGTCGTTTTGTGTCCCATTTTTATCGTTTTGTATCTCATTTTTGTTGTTTTGTGTCTTGTTTTGGTCGTTTTGTCTTGTTTCATTTTATGTCTCATTTTTGTCCTTTTGTGTCTTGTCTTTGTCATTTTGTGTCTTGTTTTGGTCGTTTTGTCTTGTTTCTGTCATTTTATGTCTCGTTTTTGTTGTTTTGTGTCTCGTTTTTGTCGTTTTGTGTCTTGTTTTTATCGTTTTGTGTCTCATATTTGTCGTTTTGTGTCTTGTTTTTGTCATATGTCTCGTTTTTGTCGTTTTGTGTCTTGTTTTTGTCATTTTGTCTCTCATTTTAGTCATTTTTTGTCTTGTTTTGTCGTTTTGCCTCGTTTTTGTCATTTTGTGTCTTGTTTTTGTCATTTTATGTCTCATTTTTGTCGTTTTGTCTCTTGTTTTTGTCATTTTGTGTCTCGTTTTTGTCGTTTTGTGTCTCATTTTTGTCGTTTTGTGTCTCATTTTTATCGTTTTGTGTCATTTTTATCGTTTTGTGTCTCATTTTTGTTTTGTGTCTTGTTTTGGTCGTTTTGTCTTGTTTCATTTTATGTCTCGTTTTTGTTGTTTTGGGTCTCGTTTTTGTCGTTTTGTGTCTCATTTTTATCGTTTTGTGTCTCATTTTTGTTTTGTGTCTTGTTTTTGTCATGTCTCATTTTTGTCCTTTTGTGTCTCGTCTTTGTCATTTTGTGTCTTGTTTTGGTCGTTTTGTCTTGTTTCATTTTATGTCTCGTTTTTGTTGTTTTGGGTCTCGTTTTTGTCGTTTTGTGTGTTGGCTTCCAATGAAACGGATTGTGACAGTTTCGGTTCTGACTGGCGGGTATTTAAAGCAGAGGGCAGAGGAACTGAAAGCTTCTTTCCCTGTTTCAGTTCGAACACGAGGAGCAGAGAGATGCTAAATGTCATGAGATCTTACGGCAGAACGGTCATAAACCGAGGACCTTCTGTACTTGGAAATGTTGTGAAATAAACCTGCAGGACCACCATATCTAACAGTGTCATATATAATATTGTATATCTACATGTCTGTTCTATGTCTGGTAACTGCTTGGGTTGTCTGGCTGGTGGAACAAGTGGGAAACACCTGGACAGGTGAGCAGTCGATCAACCCTCCTGTTGTCCTCATGTACGGGCAGCAAAAAATATTCTTCCTTCATCTGAAAAAAAATCCAAATATTCAGCAAAAAAAAAAGTCTCCAAATTTATTTAAAAATTTGCAAAACCTTCAGGAAGAAAATTCTTTAAAAGTTTCCCTTAAAAATTTAATTTTTTAAAAAAAATCCCCAAATTTGGCAAGAAATAGAAATTTAATCATTTTAAATTTTTTTAAAAATATTTTCAAAAAATGAATAAAAATCTTCCAAAAACATCCTAAAAATATCTAAAGTGATTCCATATATAGCAGTAAAACTTCAAAAAAATCAACCAAAATCCAGCGAATTTTGCTGTCAAATACAGTCATGTTGGATGTTGAATTTGCTCCACAAGAAAATGAAATTGAGTCTTGTTGAAACCCAAAGGTTATAACAGTAATTCTCTTAAATCAATGACAATGTATTAACTATCAGAGAATTGCTGGACCAGCTCTCCATCTAACGGTCCGGTTCCTGCAGCCCAGAGAGTCTAACCCAGATGGGATCTGAGGAACGTTTAAGCTGGTCAGAGGGAGGAAATTCACCTAGCTGCTCACTGCCTCCATCCAGACGTCTATCCTGCTTCCTCTGATAACTAATCTAACTGAGTAGCCCCTTTTGAGTGGTTAAATTCATTACCAGTCACGTCTGTTAACGGCAGCTTTCCTCTTATGGGTTTGGCACTTGGTAAGTTGCTAGGTTAAAGTTTAGAGGTTAGGAATAGAAAACCCCAAGGATAAGTTTAAAAAAGGCCCCAAAGACTAGTAACCTTCCAGAACCTGTTTAGATGTAATGCACACATTAACCTGACTTTTTACAACCACAGAATATATTCATAATTATTTAATCACTGTGATAGGAATAAATAGAATTTCCGGTCTGTTAACTTTAATTGCAGGATAAATGTTTTATTATAATTTCAGCAGGGGCGTAGCATAAGCTCCTAAATCACAACACAACCAAACATTAATATTCTTCCAATTGCTTAACATGACTCATAAGTGGAACTATGCTTTCATCTAAGAAGAGTAATAATCACCCAGACTATGTAATTTGAAGTTAGAGAGCAGTTGGCTGGGCCGTCGCCGGCGTTTTCCTGTCATTCCGGACTGATTTTCTCTAATTACTGATCATTTTCCTGTCATTCTGGACTGATTTTCTGTATTTACGGATCATTTTCCTGTCATTCCGGACTGATTTTCTCTAATTACTGATCATTTTCCTGTCATTCTGGACTGATTTTCTGTATTTATGTATTTCCAGTCAGGCATTTCTTAGCCGGCCACCAGCTGTCAAACGGCGGGGTCCTTGCGGGTCCTTCCTGCCCTGAGCCGCTTCTCCAGCCGCCTGACGGGAACCGAGCACCGGAGAAAAACACCGAAATCACCGCCGAATCGTCCAGACAGCAGCCGGGTGTCCAGAGCGATGATGGGCGGAAGGTCGAGCGCGATAGCCGCGGGGGTGTGCGGGGCTCTGCTGCTCGGTTACTGCATTTATTTCGACAGGAAGAGGAGGAGTGACCCCAACTTCAAGAACAGGCTCAGAGAACGTGAGTGCTGACCTCCTGTCTGATCCTCTTCCTCCTCACCTTCCTCAGGTACAGCACAGGTGTGTTCCTGTCCCTTCAGCTCACCAAGCCTCTGTAGTCCCAGTAGCAACATGTCACATATTTAATCAGTCCGTCCACCAGCTTAGACCAGGAGAGTCCAGCTGGTTCTAGTCCAGGTTCCACATTCAGGACCAGACCAGTAAAACCACAGCAGAATAACCTGTAAATAACCACAACTCCTAATGGTTCCTTTGGTTTAGTGCAGAAATGTTCACATTGAAGGAATTATCTTTTTACTAAACATCATGAACAACCTGAAATTTATGGAGAAAAATAAATTCAGTTTCATCAACATTCAGCCTCAGTTTATCATTTCCACATTACAACTTCCAGATCACAGAGTGTCTACAAAGAAACACAACATTTAGTCATCTGGAACTGAACTATAGAGGATTTACTGGAGGATCAAAACCACAAATCAGAAAAAAAAGACAAAAATCAACAAAAGCAAGACAAAATGTTACAAAAATGAGACACATTTGACAAAAACAAGACAAGAAACGGCAAAAGTAAGAAACAAAATGACAAAAATGAGACAAAAAACACAAGACAAAAAGGAAGCACAAAACGACAAAAACAAGACGAAAGTCATACAAAAAAAGACAAAAAACAAGAAAAACTAGACAAAATATTACAGAAATGAGACAAACGACACGACAAAAAACAAAAAATTAGACAACGTTAGAGACAAAAAAATGGACAAGCGAGACAAAAACCCCACAAAACGACACGCAAAACAATGAATAAAGCAAAACACAAAATGGCAAAAATGAGACGGAAAAAACACAAGCGGGACAAAAGAAACACAAAACAAAAACAAGAAACAAAGCGACAAAAACATGACACGAAAGTCATACAAAAAAAGACAAAAAACAAGAAAAACTAGACAAAATATTACAGAAATGAGACAAACGACACGACAAAAAACAAAAAATTAGACAACAATGTTAGAGACAAAAAAATGGACAAGCGAGACAAAAACCCCACAAAACGACACGCAAAACAATGAATAAAGCAAAACACAAAATGGCAAAAATGAGACGGAAAAAACACAAGCGGGACAAAAAGGAAACGCAAAACAACAAAAACAAGAAACAAAGCGACAAAAACATGACACGAAAGTCAGACAAAAAATGACAAAAAAAACAACGAAATATTACAAAAGAGACAAAAAACGACAAAAGAACAATGAACAATCTAGTATTTTATGATCATAACAACTTGTCATGGTCTAGAAATGATTTTAAATTTATAGTTTTTCTAATTTACAATCTGCAGTTAATGTCTTTTGTGGAATTTTTACACTTTGAGGACCGGATTGGACCCGCTGGAGGGCCGCTTTTGGCCCACGGGCCACATGTTGGACACCCCTGGTTTAGGTGTTCATGAAGCAGTGTTTGGATGTGTTAAAGGGGGTGACTGTTAAACTAGAACCTGACCAGCATTGAAGGTCTGGCTGCTGCTGCATGTTAGATCTACAGATAAATATTGTTTCTGGAGAGATAACTGATAGGACAGCTGTCAGTAAAGAGTCTTTCTGGTTCAGACTGAGCTGTGGTTGTGTGATGCAACAACTTCAGCAGTAAGAATCTGAATTCAGTTTGTTCTTTCTTTCTGTCACAGGGAGAAGAAAGCAGAAGCTGGCCAAAGAAAAGGCCGGCCTGGCAAAGGTGAGCACAAACATGAACAAACATTTCTTCATTGAACCATGACAGAAATCAGTGTTTGAATCCACTTCCTGTGGCTGAATGTCGACTGTCCTGCAGCTTCCAGACCTGAAGGACGCTGAAGCCGTGCAGAAGTTCTTCCTGGAGGAGATCCAGCTGGGAGAGGAGCTGCTGGCTCAGGGTAACACCTCCACCCATGCTTCCTCATGTGGGATTTAAAGATCTGAGCTTGGAGCTAATCCTAAAGTCTCGTGTTTGTGCTTCTGTCTGAAGGAGACTATGAGAAAGGCGTGGACCACTTGACCAACGCCATCGCGGTGTGTGGTCAGCCTCAGCAGCTGCTCCAGGTCCTGCAGCAGACGCTGCCTCCACCGGTCTTCCAGATGCTGCTCACCAAACTGCCCAGCATCAGCCAGGTACATAAAACACCTCCCTCACTGCTACAGCATCAGCCAGGTACATAAAACACCTCCCTCACTGCTACAGCATCAGCCAGGTACGTAAAACACCTCCCTCACTGCTAGAGCATCAGCCAGGTACATAAAACACCTCCCTCACTGCTAGAGCATCAGCCAGGTACGTAAAACACCTCCCTCACTGCTACAGCATCAGCCAGGTACATAAAACACCTCCCTCACTGCTACAGCATCAGCCAGGTACGTAAAACACCTCCCTCACTGCTAGAGCATCAGCCAGGTACATAAAACACCTCCCTCACTGCTACAGCATCAGCCAGGTACATAAAACACCTCCCTCACTGCTACAGCATCAGCCAGGTACATAAAACACCTCCCTCACTGCTACAGCATCAGCCAGGTACGTAAAACACCTCCCTCACTGCTACAGCATCAGCCAGGTACGTAAAACACCTCCCTCACTGCTACAGCATCAGCCAGGTACGTAAAACACCTCCCTCACTGCTAGAGCATCAGCCAGGTACATAAAAACACCTCCCTCACTGCTACAGCATCAGCCAGGTACATAAAACACTCCCTCACTGCTACAGCATCAGCCAGGTACATAAAACACCTCCCTCACTGCTGCAGCATCAGCCAGGTACATAAAACACCTCCCTCACTGCTACAGCATCAGCCAGGTACATAAAACACCTCCTCACTGCTACAGCATCAGCCAGGTAGTAAAACACCTCCCTCACTGCTACGCATCAGCCAGGTACATAAAACACCTCCCTCACTGCTACAGCATCAGCCAGGTACATAAACACCTCCCTCACTGCTGCAGCATCAGCCAGGTACGTAAAAACACCTCCCTCACTGCTACAGCATCAGCCAGGTACGTAAAACACCTCCCTCCTCTGCTACAGCATCAGCCAGGACATAAAACACCTCCCTCACTGCTACAGCATCAGCCAGGTACATAAAACACCTCCCTCACTGCTACAGCATCAGCCAGGTACGTAAAACACCTCCCTCACTGCTACAGCATCAGCCAGGTACGTAAAACACCTCCCTCACTGCTAGAGCATCAGCCAGGTACATAAAACACCTCCCTCTCTGCTAGAGCATCAGCCAGGTACATAAAACACTCCCTCACTGCTAGAGCATCAGCCAGGTAAAAAACACCTCCCTCACTGCTACAGCATCAGCCAGGTAGTAAAACACCTCCCTCACTGCTACAGCATCAGCCAGGTACGTAAAACACCTCCCTCACTGCTAGAGCATCAGCCAGGTACGTAAAACACCTCCCTCATTGCTACAGCATCAGCCAGGTACATAAAACACCTCCCTCACTGCTAGAGCATCAGCCAGGTACATAAAACACCTCCCTCACTGCTACAGCATCAGCCAGGTACGTAAAACACCTCCCTCACTGCTAGAGCATCAGCCAGGTACGTAAAACACCTCCTCATTGCTACAGCATCAGCAGGTACATAAACACCTCCCTCACTGCTAGAGCATCAGCCAGGTACATAAAACACCTCCCTCACTGCTACAGCATCAGCCAGGTACGTAAAACACCTCCCTCACTGCTACAGCATCAGCCAGGTACATAAAACACCTCCCTCACTGCTGCAGCATCAGCCAGGTACATAAAACACCTCCCTCACTGCTACAGCATCAGCCAGGTACATAAAACACCTCCCTCACTGCTACAGCATCAGCCAGGTACATAAAACACCTCCCTCACTGCTACAGCATCAGCCAGGTACATAAAACACCTCCCTCACTGCTACAGCATCAGCAGGTACATAAAACACCTCCTTCACTGCGTAGAGCATCAGCCAGGTACATAAAACACCTCCCTCACTGCTACAGATCAGCCAGGTACGTAAAACACCTCCCTCACTGCTACAGCATCAGCCAGGTACGAAAACACCTCCTCACTGCTACAGAATCAGCCAGGTACGTAAAACACCTCCCTCACTGCTATAGCACAGCCAGGTACGTAAAACACCTCCTCACTGCTACAGCATCAGCCAGGTACGTAAGAAAAACACCTCCCTCACTGCTACAGCATCAGCCAGGTACGTAAAACACCTCCCTCACTGCTACAGCATCAGCCAGGTACGTAAAACACCTCCCTCACTGCTACAGCATCAGCCAGGTACGTAAAACACCTCCCTCACTGCTAGAGCATCAGCCAGGTACATAAAACACCTCCCTCACTGCTAGAGCATCAGCCAGGTACGTACACTGCAAAAACTCAAAATCTGACCAAGTCTATTTGTCTTATTTTTAGTCAAAATGTCTCATCCCACTTGATTAAAGAAATAAATTACGCTTGATTCCAGTAAATGCGTTTTATTGGAAAATCACCAATTAGTTCATATCATCAAGTTTGCTAATGCATTGCCGCAAATGTTAACCCTCCTGTTGTTCTCATTTACGGGCACCAAAAAATATGGTTTCCTTGTCTGAAAAAAATCCAACAATTCAGCAAAAAATTTTCCCAAATTTCTGAAAATTTGCAAAACCTTCAGGAATAAAATTCCAATAATTCCTTAAAAGTTTCCCTTAAAAGGTTTTTTTTTTTTTTTTTTAAATCCTCCAAATTTGGCAAGAAAATTCTTGTAAATATTTTCAAAAAATGAGTAAAAATCTTCCCAAAAAATCCTAAAAATATTCTAAAGTGATTACATGTAAATCAGTAAAACTTCTGTTGTTCTTGGTCGCCTGTATAGCTCAGCGGGTTAAGCAGGGCGAGCCATGTACAGGGCTGGTCCCCGACGCAGCGGCCCGGGTTCGATTCCCCTTCACTGCATGTCTTCCCGTGACTCTTCTCCCCCGTTTCCTGTCTGTCTCACTACGCCTATCCAATAAAAGACCAAAAAAATAGCTTTAAAAAAAAAAAAAAAAACTACTTCTGTCGTTCTGTTTCTTTTCTCAAGAACATTCACTTAAAAATCCATTTTGGTGATTTTGGTGGATTTTTAAGTGAATGTTCTTGAGAAACATTTTTACCATTTTTTTCCACCAAAAAATGTTCAGAGATTTCCCAAAAATGTTGAAAATGTGGACATCAGAAGTTTCTCTGTGAAAATATTTTTTTTTCAGACATTTTCAAACTTTAAAACGGATTAATTTTGACCCGCAGGACGACACGAAGGTTAAATCAAGTGTGATGAGACGTTTTGACTAAAAATAAAACAAATAGATTTGCTAAGATTTTGAGGTTTTGCAGTGTAAACACCTCCCATGCTGCTGCCAGGTACGTAAACCACCATGTGGCAAACCCTAGCCAGTTAACGGTGAAGTGTGCTGATGTTTCATAAAGTGTTTATTTACGTACAGCCTCCAACCTTACTTTGAACACAAAATTTTCATTCCAGCTTGGTGCTTATAAGCTTTTATTCATGCTTAGCGTTGAACAGCAGCAGCGTGGAAACGTTTTTCTGCCATCCTTAGGTGAATTTTCAGACTTTTCGGCAGCATCTCCCTCACGTCAAGTAACCTCTTCTTAGATAAACACTTCCTGTGCTGCTGGAATGGTGCCAAAATAAAAGCCTCTAACTTTAAAACTTTAATTTGAAAATATACCTTCAAAATAAAAGCATAAAGGGAACGGTTATTTTAACACTATCAATCAAAGTATATTTCTATAGCCCTTTACAGCATCAGCAGGTAGAAGCATGAGCCTAGAACTGGTCCAGGACCAGCACTCCTTCAACCGGTCAGTCCAGAACTCAGCCACTCTGTAATAACTGGTCTGGAATCAGCTGTGTAGCTCAAACACGTAAGATTGATTCTAGGCTTCTTCCTCAGTCAGTCGGAGACTTGAATAAAGTTCTTCCTCCAGTTCCCTTTGTCCAGCACTGCAGTTCTTCCAGACCAGAGTCTTCTGCTAACCCAGGGGTGTCCAACATGCAGCCCACGGGCCAAAAGCGGTCCTCCAGAGGGTCCAATCCGGCCCTCAAAGTGTAAAAATTCCAGAGAAGGCATTAACTGCAGATTGTAAATTAGTAAAACTATAAATTTAAAATCATTTCTAGACCATGACAAGTTGTTCTGATCGTAAAGTAAAATACTAGATTGTTCATTGTTCTTTTGTCGTTTTTTTTGTCTCGTTTGTAATATTTTGTCTTGTTTTTGTTGTTTTTTTGTCTTTTTTGTCATTTGTCTCACGTTTTTGTCGTTTTGTGTTTCCTTTCCGTCTCGCTTGTGTTTTTTTGTTTACTTTTTTGTCGTTCTGTTTCTTGCTTTTGTCATTTCGTGTCTCATTTGTTTAATTTTTTGTCTCGTTTGTCCATTGTTTGTCCATTGTTTTGTCGCTTTGTAACTTTTTTGTCAATTTTTTTGTCTCTTGTTTTGTTTCGTGTCGTTTGTCAAATTTTTTGGTCATTTTGCATCTTGTTTTTGTCATATTTTGTTTTGTTTTTGTTGTTTTTTTGTCTGACTTTTGTCATTACTCATGTTGTCTTTTTTCGTTTTGTGTTTCCTTTTCGTCTTGCTTGTGTTTTTTTTGTCTTATTTTTGTCATTTTGTG
Source organism: Amphiprion ocellaris (assembly GCF_022539595.1). Classification (NCBI taxonomy): domain Eukaryota; kingdom Metazoa; phylum Chordata; class Actinopteri; family Pomacentridae; genus Amphiprion; species Amphiprion ocellaris. The sequence continues at coordinate 3,373,783 of NC_072769.1, forward strand.
TTTTTTTGTCTCGCTTGTGTTGTTCGTCTACTTCCTTGTCGTTTCGTTTCTTGCTTTTGTCATTTCTGATCTCGTGTGTACATTTTTTTGTCTTGTTTTTGTCGCTTTGTGTCTCATTTTTGGAATATATTTTATGTAAAAGATAAAATGACAAATTCTTTAAATGTGAACATTTTCAGAATGTACTTTTTGCACTAAAACAAAGGAACCATTAGGAGTTGCGGTTATTTCTAGGTTATTGTGCTGTGGTTTTACTGGCCTGGTTCACTGGAGATCAGACTGGGATGAATGTGGAACCTGGACTAGGATGAGTTTGACGCCCCTGATCTAGAACCTTCCAGTCCTTCTGATAGTATCAGGTTTCCATAGCTGTGTCTCCACATGTCCATGCAGGGCTGGTCTGTGTTGTCTAATGATAGTTGACCAGCCCACGCTGGTGAGGTGGTGAGGTGTGATTTCCAGATGTTTTGTTCCATCCCTAACATCTTGGTTTAAGTCCCACCAACTCTTTTTGAGAGGGTCTTTGATAGTGACCAGCAGTCGGATCCATAGAGCCTGATGGATTCCACTGACACCTTGAATCCTTCCATTTTGGTGCTGTTTTAATTGGAGATATCCAAGGTTTAGTTTCTGTATCATGTGTTGGTGCAGCCTCCAAAACTTTTTCCATTTCTGACCCATCTAGAGCTGAATGTCTCCTCAGATGTTGGTTTGAGGTTGATGAACTTGATTGTTTCTCATTAAAACCAAACAACAAAGTTCTGAGTGTTTGTTTCCGTCTGTTTGCTGCAGCGCATCGTGAGCGCACAGAGTCTGAGTGAAGACGATATAGAGTGAGGAGAAGACCGAGACCAAGCAGCCCACCCTCCTCTTCCTCCTCTTCCTCCTCGTCCTCCTCGTCCTTCATCACGCCAGCGCCTCAGCCTCCATCACTTCGGCTGACGTCCATCACTTCCCAACAATCTTAAAGGGATTTTGTTTTTTTATTCCATGACAGTTTTCTTAACTTATATGACCCGTTTTTGGGTATTCCAGAATCTGAATCAGAAAGCCCAGACTAATACAGACGTCCCCATCCCTCCATCACCACCTGGACTGGCTTTAAACATCATCAGCTTCTTCCTCCGTCTGAGCCGTTAGTCCAGCTGTCTTCATCATGATATCAGGAGTAGAATGCTGCAGAACCAGGACCAGAACCTGTCTGCTTGGATATCTCACTAGTATTTATTGTTTTGGTATCAGTCATATTTCTGTCAGTCTAGACTTGGAAACACTTTTTAAAAAGTGCTGAAATGTTTTGTTCATTTTAAAGAGGATGGACCTCTTTAGAGAAAATAAAAAATGTGAACAAACGACCAAAGTGTGTTTTTTTTTAACATTATTTTTATTGATAGTGACAGCTGAAGAAAGGAAACAGGAAATGGGAGAACTGGGATGGGAGTGAATCAAAGCCAGGATACAGAGAAATGGTTTAACAGCAAAAAATCTGTGGAAACTCACCAGTATTCAGGAGGTATATGAAGAGTTACAGCTGCAGGGGCGTCCTCTGCATTACATGCAAATTCTAGCACCGAAAAACAGGCTTTCACTGGAAAAAATGCTCCTCTCAAAACAAGAAAAAAAATTCATTTCAAAGAACTTTTACTTTGAAAAAATGAAAAAATCTGCCAATAGAACAAGTGAAAAATGGCTTGGTAAATAAGATATGATATTTAGAATCTTGAAATCTCAAAATTAGCTGGGAAAACTTATTTTAAGCTGTATTTTACTAGGACTGTCAAGCTTAGGTGTCTTAAAATAAGCCAGATATGCTTAAAAAAAAAAAAAAAAAAAAAAGCAGTTTTTCACTCAAAAATCGATTTTCGCTTTCATGTAACCTCCTAATTTGAGATGTAATAACCCTCCTGTTGTCCTCATTTACAGGCACCAAAAAATATTGTTTTCTTGTCTGAAAAAAAATCTGAAAAAAATTCCCCAAATTTCTGAAAATTTGCAAAACCTTCAGGAAGAAAACTCCAATAATTCCTTAAAAGTTGCCCTTAAAGGTTTTATTTTAAAAAAATCCCCCAAATTTGGCAAGAAAATTCTTGTAAATATTTTCAAAAAATTAATAAAAATCTTCCATAAAAATCCTAAAAATATCTAAAGCGATTCCATATATATCAATAAAACTTCTAATATTTTCTTAGCCTTGGACCAGGTCATGATAGCTGGATGAAACGTTGTTAAGCCTGATAGATGATGGGAGCACGTTCTATGGTCAGGGTTAGCGTTAGGTTGGCATGAACTGGGCCAGGACTGCACACAGTAATGAAGAAAAAATTAGTCTCTTTGCCCTTTTTGAGGTATTTCCTTGCAGCTGTTAGCTGAAGACATCAGGCTTTTACTGTTCCTAATATGACCCCGAGAAAGGCAGAAGAAGATACATGAGAGACAACTGCTGTAATAAAAACATAACTAGATTAAGATTAGATATTGTTTAGTCTGACATTCCTGAGCAGACCAGTTGTCTCCATACTGGGCTGTAATCTAAAGGCACTTTTCCACCAGCACCTACTCAGCTCGACTCTACTGGGTTTGTGAGGTTTTCCATCAGGACGTAGTACCTGGTACCAGCTACTATTCTAGTTCCTACTGGGCCGGGGTTCCCAGCGAGCTGAGTGGAGCCGATAATGTGACGTCTACAGAGTGCAGGACACTGATTGGACAGGGAGTGATGACACACCAGAGTAACTCCTTCACCAAAACCAAACCTGCCATTTTAAAAACAACTGACAACACTGACAGTGCGCATTGCTCTTCACGAAACTTGGCAAAAAATCCATAGACCGAGCAGCAGGTTTACCATCGCCTCCATGTCCTCCATTGTTGTGTTGCGTTTGTGTCGCGCACAAATGACGTTAAGGGACTTCCGGGCCGCCATGCTATGACGACTCCACCCATGATGAGGTGGTACTCAACTGGAATGGAAAACCACCTAAACCGAGTCGAGTTGAGTAAGAGCTGGTGGAAAAGCACCTTAAATATGACATTTCTCCCAACTCAAGGTTGAAGAGAATCCTGAGAATTGATGCTGCTGATGCTCACATCACTGGTCATATCACTTCTCCTGACGTCAGTAAACCTTATTCTCAACATAAACCATCTGAATCTCCAGAGTGTCTCTGAATCTGCCTCCTCGCCCGTCTCTCGACATGGCAGAAATCCCTAACAGCAGTGAATGAACCAGACAGTGAATCAACCAGACAGTGAATGAACCAGACAGTGAATGCATGGTCCTGACAGTGTAGCACAGAGCTGAGAGTATGGAAAAGGTGTTGGGAGATGACGTTTCCAGATGGAAGCATGAATGACTGTGGATAGACCAAAATAAAAAAGACCTGGACCAGTATGTCGTCGGACTTGAATCCAAAATCACATCTTTGAGGTGTTTGTAAGAGAAAAGTAGAGCAGAAATCTGTCCAACTCTGGTCTCCTGAACCTCTGGAATTAAAGCTTTGCTGACTTCTAGAGGGTGTGGATAGTGCACTTGGTCCTTTGTCCTCTTTCAGTAGACCATTTGTGAAAGATCTTGGTGTGTACTTAGATTCTGGCTTTACTCTGGAAAAACAGATCAATGCCGTAGTCAAAAACAGTTTTTTTCAGCTACGTCTGCTTGCGAAAGTCAAATCATACTTGCCTCCAAGAGACTTTGAGAGAGTGATGCACATGTTTATTACAGTACGCTTGGACTACTGTAATTCTCTTTATGTTGGTTTGGGCCAAGCCTCAATTCACAGGCTACAGATGGTCCAAAACGCTGCTGCCCGTTTACTGACTGGAACCAAACGGTACCAACACATCACTCCAGTCTTGTCATCGTTGCACTGGCTCCCAGTTCGCCAGAGAATTGATTTTAAAATTGCTCTCATGGTTTTCAAATGTCTAAATGGCCTGGCGCCTTCTTATTTGTGAGACCTACTGTCCATTCGTAAACCTGCGAGAACTCTGAGGTCCTCATCCCAGCTACTCTTGGATGTTCCCAGGACCAAATTTAAGAAAAGCAGAGGTCAGCGAGCCTTTTCTTTTGTCGGTCCCACTCTGTGGAATAGTTTACCTTCACATGTCAGAGCTGCTGAGTCACTTGAGCACTTTAAATCTCTTGTTAAGACGCACCTTTTCTCCCTGGCTTTTTAATCATCAGATGTGCTGAATATGTTATTTTATTTGCATAGTATAATTTATGTTTTTATTCTATTTTTATGACTTTGCTAATTTTAAAGTTATGTGTCAGCTTTTAGTGTATTTGATTGTTGTGAAGCACTTTGGGCTTTTTAGTTGTAAATGTGCTATATAAATAAAGTTGACATTGACATTGACATTGACATTGACTTGTGATGATTTCTAGTCGTTCAGACGTATGTGACTTTTCCGTTAAGGTTCTTCACGTCCTGATCAGAGACACCTCCACTCTGTTGGAGAGCTGGAGATGAACTTCTCCTACTAGATCACACACCAGGTCATGTAGAATGCAGAATAATGCAACAACAAACTAGATGTAACCTAACTGTAGAGTATCCAGATAACCAACAGGACAGTGTTTTCTTGATTTATTCACTTCAGGACATGAGCATGTTTTACACACATCCCTGGAAAGATCATCAACCTCTAAGCTGCGGGTGTCTTAAGTTTTATTATTAAGGATATTTCATTTGTTGTCTAATAGATCTGAAATGAGTAAGGAAAGGTATCGTTAAGGTATCAGGACTCTCTGATGTCTGTAAATGAATATTGGTGCTGAAATGTGGGAAAGTCCTCCCTTCATTACTTCATACCAGTCAAAGAACCGCAGCTTGTTAACGGGACGTTTGGGTCAGACTTGTGTCGTATTGACAATGATGTGGAAACATTAAGGATTGTTGGGATGACTTTCATGAAGCTATCAGATGAACAGAACAGAGGGCACGTCTACTGTGTCTACTGCTTGTAGTTTTAATGCAGTACATCTAAACTGTTCTTTTTAACCTCCGAAGACCTGCTGTCCACATATGTGGTGTTAAAACCCTAGGGCCAGTAACCTCCTAAATTAATTGAATTCATTAATTAACTATCAGAGAATTACTGGACCAGCTCTCCATCTAACGGTCCGGTTCCTGCAGCCCAGAGAGTCTAACCCAGATGGAATCTGAGGAACGTTTAAGCTGGTCAGAGCGAGGAAATTCACCTAGCTGCTCACTGCCTCCATCCAGACGTCTATCCTGCTTCCTCTGATAACTAATCTAACTGAGTAGCCCCTTTTGAGTGGTTAAATTCATTACCAGTCACGTCTGTTAACGGCAGCTTTCCTCTCATGGGTTTGGCACTTGGTAAGTTGCTAGGTTAAAGTTTAGAGGTTAGGAATAGAAAACCCCAAGGATAAGTTTAAAAAAGGCCCCAAAGACTAGTAACCTTCCAGAACCTGTTTAGATGTAATGCACACATTAACCTGACTTTTTACAACCACAGAATATATTCATAATTATTTAATCACTGTGATAGGAATAAATAGAATTTCCGGTCTGTTAACTTTAATTGCAGGATAAATGTTTTATTATAATTTCAGCAGGGGCGTAGCATAAGCTCCTAAATCACAACACAACCAAACATTAATATTCTTCCAATTGCTTAACATGACTCATAAGTGGAACTATGCTTTCATCTAAGAAGAGTAATAATCACCCAGACTATGTAATTTGGAGTTGGAGAGCAGTCGGTGTGATCAGAACCGGCTGCTCACCTGAAGACTGACGAGCCTCCGAGGCTCACCGGCTCCAGGGGGAAGTGGACGGGGTTCGGTCCAGATTTAGATCTGCTTGTATCCATTTTTGTCATTTAGGGCCAGTAAAAACTTTGTTAATCCATTCTGGTGTTGTTCCTCATGGAAATAGCAGAGTTCAGTAATGTTCCTTCAGTCAGCGTTATTTTTAGATCACAGTCTTTCGTAATCCTCAAACAGTGCAGAAAGAGCACTCCTTCAGTCCATAATTCCAATAGAACAGTTATTCCTTTGCAGATCATGTTGAATCCCCCGTCCGAGTTACGTGGTAAAATCCCCTTTGCTCAGAGCATTTCTACCCTGGCTTGCAACGAGTGACCACCTCGCAACGACTCCCAACTCGTGTCTCGATCCAGTGCAATTTATACAACAACTGAACCTTTTGCATATGCAATAACTGCACACTTAATTAACATGCGTGATGACAGCATCCATCCCCCTCCTTACTCGTGCACTGCTTCCATCCACTGACCTCATGGCCTCTGTGTGCTCTGGAGGAACTAAAACCATCTATTCTGGACTGTTCCACCAGCTCCCCCACAACTCATCCTAAGACCCCTCCATGTTTGAGGAACTGAAACTAACTGTTTGGACTGTTTGGACGCTTCCACTCAGTCTTACTTCTCTATTAATGTATTTGTTCCATCTGCAGCTCAGAACAGGCCTCTGGTCAGGAAACAGATGTCAGACTCACAAAAATCCCTGAAGTCTATTTCGAGGTTAATAACCTTCACTGTGAACACTTGACCCCAGTTCACCTTAGCTCTTGACTTCTCACTTCATTACTAAGTTAAAAACCTTAGTTTAACAGTAATCAAGACTCTTTCTAAAACATCTCAGTTTCATAGTAATCAAAACTCATAAAAGCATTTCCATTTAATAAAGCATCAGTTCCTCATATTTGTTAAATCTATCAAAAACATCAGTTTCCCTGGTAACCAAAAACATCACTTTTCACAGCGAGTTGCTGTTCTGACTTAGTTACTTCTTAAAGATTATAAAAATAGGTATTTGAGTTAGCTTTAACACACTTATTAGGTTATAGCATGAATCAATTATAAATCACAGGTTATAATATCACAATGTTCCCTTATTTAGCTGTTATTCTGCCAGAGTCTCCCCCTTGTGGCTGATTCTGGGATCTCATACCTCCATGTTTCTCAACAGTGGACATAATTTTTTTTTCAAAAAGAGTGTATTGTTCATAATAATAATAAGAATATAATATAGATACAATAAAATATGACAAATATAATAAACAGATATGATATATTATCTGATTATTATGTTTATTGGTTAATCCTTATCCCAAACAACTAGAAGCAATCTAAAATGCAAGCCCAACCAAAGCTCAGGTCTTATGATGTTAAATCTTACATCAGAGCAAATACTCCACTGTTCTATTGAGAAGTGATGGATTAATGAGTCCTGAGTTTTGTAGTTTCTTTGGATCTTTTGCTGCTCGATACGCATCTCTTATTACCATGTCTTTAACCCTTTTAGCCATAATACTCATAATACTCATTTCCTCTCCCCACGCAGCACTCAGTCATTACCGTAATGCATGTAATAGCACCAGAAAGCCCCATTTAACAGCTTTCAGGGGCATTTTGAATGATCAAAATTGCACGAAGTAGCGAGGAGTTACAGTAATTTGAAATACACATGCGCTGCGGTGTCACCAGTGGTCCCTGTGGTTGTAAAAGGGTGTTAAGAAATACTGATAAAAATGTGCTAAAATCTAAGCTTATGTCCAGAATTATTGTAGATCTTAATGTTTTCTGTCATGCTTTGACTGGAATAACTGATGATTGAAATGCCTGCTGAGAAGCACTAAACCAGTGGTGTCCAACATGCGGCCCGCGGGCCAAAAGCGGTCCTCCAGCGGGTCCAATCCGGCCCTCAAAGTGTAAAAATTCCAGAGAAGACATTAACTGCAGATTGGAAATTAGTAAAACTCTAAATTTAAAATCATTTCTAGACCATGACAAGTTGTTTGGATCATAAAGTAAAATACTATTGTTCACTGTTCTGTTGTCGTTTTGTGTCTCATTATTGTAGTATTTTTTTTGTCTTTTTTTTTGTCTGATTTTTGCCATTTGTCTCATGTTTTTGTTGTTTTGCTTCTCACTTTTGTCATTTTTTGTCTCATTTTTCTCCTTTTGTGTCTTTTTTTTCATTTTGTAAATTTTTTTCTCTTTTTTGGTTTTATTTCGTGTCATTTGTCTCATTTTGTCATTGTCTATTTTTTTTGCATTTTGTTCCTTTTTTGTCTAATTTTTTGTTTTGTTTAGTTATTTGTTTTTTTTGTCTGGCTTTTGTGGTTTTGATCCTCCAGTAAATCCTCTACGGTTCAGTTCCAGACGACTAAATGCTGTGATTATTTGATATGATAAATGTGAAGAAATATGCTGATTTTCTTTATTGCTGACTGTTACAAGAAAATACTGATCAGTGATCGGTGTAAAACAGCTCTAAAAGGTAAAATACACCCACCAGCTCCTCAACTGCCTGCTCTGTTTATTCTGTACACAAGAAATGTCAAACCCACGGTTTTTAACAACCTCAGATCAATGCACAGTCGGAATCTGACTGTGTGGTTGAAGCAGGTCTTTGTAGAGGTTTTCTGGTCTTTATATTTATTTCAGTGTCATGTATGATATGCTTTCATGAACCAGCAGATTTACAGAAGTTTCTACAAAAGAAATCTGTCATTCTGACACCAAAGTAGAGAAAAAGTGATTTTAACAAACAGCCAATAAACATCAGTGTCAGGAATCAGACGTAACGTTCTTTTTTTAACAGTCACACAACAGTCTTACTCCTCAGACTCTATTCCTGCTGAACATGGAGCGTTTCCTCTGGATCAGATATGAACGGACCTGTTGGGCTTCCCTTTCCTCTTCAGCCCTTTCTTTTTAGTCTTTTTCTTTGGATCTGCCATTTCTCCCTTGAAGGAGGAGGAGGAGCTTTTGGTCGACGGCTGCTGCTTTCCTGTGAACTTCTTCTGGGACTTAAAACCTCCTGGACCAGCCCCTTTCTCCCGTCCTGGACCCTTCGTTGGGCCCTTCGCTGGGCCCTTCGTTGGGCCCTTCCCAGTCTTTCCTGCTGTTCCTTTGCTGTCAGTTTTATTCTTCTGCTTCTCCTTCTTCACGGACCTCTTCACCCGGATGGACCGGCCTTCCAGCTTTGAGCCGTCCAGTTCCAACGCTATCTGCACCGAGTCGGCACTCTGCAACCAGGACGGAGAAAAATATGTGTAATAAGACAACATTACAGCCACTTTTAACCCTCGTGTCGTCCTGCAGGTCAGATTGACCCGTTTTAAAGTTTGAAAATGTGGGGAAAAAAAATATTTTCACAGTGAAACTTTTGATGTTCACATTTTCAACATTTTCGGGAAATTTTTGAACAGTTTTTGGTGGAAAAAAGAAATGTTAAAAATGTTTCTTAAGAACATTCACACACAAAAAAAAATCTACCACAATCCAGCGAAATTCACTGGATTTTGGTTGATTTTTTTGTGAATGTTCTTAAAGAAAATATTAGAAGTTTTACTGATATATATGGAATCACTTTAGATATTTTTAGGATTTTTTGGAAGATTTTTACAAATTTTTTGAAAATATTTACAAGAATTTTCTTGCCAAATTTGGGGGATTTTTTTTTTTTTTTTTAAATAAAAGAGAAATTTTTAAGGAATTATTGGAATTTTCTTCTTGAAGGTTTTGCAAATTTTCAGAAATTTGGGGAATTTTTTTGCTGAATTGTTGGATTTTTTTCAGACAAGGAAACAATATTTTTTGGTGCCCATAAATGAAGACAACAGGAGGGTTTAAAATGTAGGTTATTCTGAAGATTTCTATGTATTGTCAGTAGAATCTTAAGTATGCAATACTTGATGTTTTGTATTTTAAAAGTAATGTCAACTGTAGAAAAAGATGTCGGTTGATTTCCTGCCACACAAACACAATAACACAGGTTTACCAAATGGTTAATTTGTCCAGGGTTTCTGCCTTTTTCCTTAAATCAAGACATTTTTAATGAAGCACAGAAGGTCATTTAACACCTCTTTAGAAAGTCTGAAAGCATGAAAACAGATCAGTAACAGACTCTAGAGCCCTGCTGTTGGACCTCAGAAGAATGCTGACGAGGATCAGATACATCTCTATGGAGTGATGGAATCAAACAGCTGTGATGTGATTTTGTGAATATCAGCAGACATGTTTTTCCTCCAACACATAACTACATGTTCATGGTGCTGAATGAGACCCTGATGGACTGCAGGAAGTGGAACTGGCCATCTTTGTTTCATCACTAGTAGCTACCAGACCTGGGAGGTGCTCTGATTTGTACATGCTGTTCATCAGAGCAGCCTTAATAGTGTGGAAAGTTCTGAATTCTCCAGAAACCCCAGTAACACCCACCTCAGTAACCATCAGGCTCATGTGGAACAAGCTGCTAGATTCTGTAAAAGAGTTAAGATTCTTTCAGAAAATATTTTTATATTAAAACGTGAATATGCAGGGCTGTGTTATTTTATCTGATTCCATCTCGTTGTTTTTCACAGTAAAGACCAGGAGAGTCAAACTCATCCTAGTCCAGGTTCCACATTCAGTCCAGTCTGATCTCCAGTGGACCAGACCAGTAAAACCACAGCAGAAGAACCTAGAAATAACCACAACTCCTAATGTTTCCTTTGATTTAGTGCAGAAATGTTCACGTTTAAGGAATTATCTTTACACTAAACATCATGAACAACCTGAAATTTATGAAGAAAAATAAATTCAGTTTCATCAACATTCAGCCTCAGTTTATCATTTCCACATTACAACTTCCAGATCACAGAGTGTCGACAAAGGAACACAACATTTAGTCATCTGGAACTGAACCATAGAGGATTTACTGGAGGATCAGAACCACAAAAGACAGACAAAAAAAAAGACAAAAAACAACAAAATATTACAAAAAATGACACAAAATGACAAAAACAAGAAACAAAATGACAAAAAAATTGCCCAAACAACACGAAACAAAACTAAAAATTCAACAAAAAAAGTTACAAAGCGACAAAAAAATGGCCAAATGACAAAAATGAGACAAAAAATTACATAATTGACAAAAACAAGACAAAAACTGACAAAAGTGAGAAACAAAATGACAATAAAAGATTAAAAACAACAAAATATTACAAAAACAAGACACAAAATGACACAAAGCAACAAAAACATGAGACAAACGACAAAAATCAGACCAAAAGTGACAAAAAACAACACAAACAAGACAAAATATTACAAAAATGAGACACAAAATGACAAAAGAACAATGAACAATCTATTATTTTACTTTAGGATCCAAACATCTTGTCATGGTCTAGAAATGATTTTAAATTTATAGTTTTACTAATTTACAATCTGCAGTTAATGTCTTCTCTGGAATTTTTACAGTTTGTAAAGTCGTCATGTGGCCCAAATGGACCACAATGGACCACCCAATGGAGGGCCGGCTTTGGCCCGCAGGCCGCATGTTGGACACCTCTGGTGAAAATAATCCGAGTAGAGGAGTCGAGGCGGAGACGTGTTCCAATCACATATTAACGATGCGTTCTCACGTTCTCAGGAGTCTGTACTTCCGAATCCATACTTGCGAAGTACGTAAGTAGAGATACAAGTACAGCCTTATGTACTTGGTACTGAGAAATGTGCAACATTAAAACAATAGTTCAGCTAATTAATCACACGTAGACCTGGGGTGACCAACATGCGGCCCGCGGGCCAAAAGCGGTCCTCCAGAGGGTCCAATCCGGCCCTCAAAGTGTAAAAATTCCAGAGAAGACATTAACTGCAGATTGTAAATTAGTAAAACTACAAATTTAAAATCATTTCTAGACCATGACAAGTTGTTTTGATCCTAAAGTCATTTTTGTAATATTTTGTCTTGTTTTTGTTGTTTTGTCTTTTTTGTTTCATGTTTTTGTCATTTTGTCTCATTTTTGTAATATTTTCTCTTGTTTTTGTTGTTTTTTGTCTTCTTTTTGTCAGAGTTTTGCCGTTTGTCTCATTTGGTGTCTTGTTTTGTCCTTTTGTAAATTTTTTTGTCTATTTTTTGTCTCTTTTTTGGTTTTATTTCGTGTCGTTTGTCTCATTTTGTCATTGTCTATTTTTTGCGTTTTGTTCATTTTTTGTCATTTTTTGGCGCTTTTTTTAAACTTTTTTGTCTAATTTTTTGTTTTGTTTAGTGTTTGGTTTTTTTGACTGACTTTTATGGTTTTGATCCTCCAGTAAATCTGACAAGTTGTTTTGATCAGAAAGTAAAATACTAGATTGTTCATTGTTCTTTTGTCGTTTTGTGTCTCATTCTTGTAATATTGTCTTGTTTTTGTTGTTTTTTGTCAGACTTTTGTCTCATGTTTTTGTCGTTTTGTGTTTCCTTTCTGTCTCGCTTTGGTTTTTTGTCTTATTTTTTGTCATTTTGTTTCTCGCCTTTGTCGTTTTGTGTCTTGGTTTTTTTCGTCTTTTTTGAGGTAAAATCCTCTCTGGTTCAGTTCCAGATGACTAAATGTTGTGTTTCTTTGTAGACACGCTCTGATCTGGAAGTTGTAATGTGGAAATGATAAGCTGAGGCTGAATGTTGATGAAACTGAATTTATTTTTCTTCGAAAATTTCAGGTTGTTCATGATGTTTTGTAAAAAGATAATTCCTTGAACTGGCCTCAACAGTAACCTCATCCTCTCCACTACAGGTCATTCAACGTGACGGAAGTTTCAAAAATTTCCACATGGAAATCTGTGTTCTGCTAAAGTTTGTGTCTGAGCAGCAGCTGTTCTACAGCAGCAGTAATGTTGGGCAGTAGAGTAGAACAGACAGAGGACCTGGTGGATGGAGCACAGTCCTTCCACTCTAGAAAAGCAGTACAATGACCACCACTGAGGGGTCAGCAGTCTGATTAGGGCTTCAGCTCCATTCCAACAGGTCCTACAGACTTCTGGTACCTCAAACAAGACGTATCCGAATCCTTTCCCCAGTCCAGAGTTCTGGTCTCGTACCAGTCGTACCGCCTCCACTGAGCCACACTCCTCAAAATGCCTTCGAAACGCCAGATCGCTGATCTCTGCAAGAACACTGAGAATGAGTTCCACCTTAATCCTACGAACCTTGATGCCATGATCAGCTTTAGTCTGCAGAGACTCACCAAACGACAGATTCCCCACAAACACAGAACGCTTGTGATCATGCTGGAAGACAACAAGAAGATCCGGGGTTAAAGGATAATGATAATCTGTTTTATTAGGGTGTAACTGTGATGCTCTGGCTTACTGAGGAGCTGTCAGAGACTCTGTCCACTCGGATGTGGAAGTCTTTCTCGATCTCCATGCCGTTCCTGTGAGGACGGACACAGTTAGAGACACTTTAAGAGCTTCCTGACAGCTTTCTATCAGCTTCAGGCTCAGCAGAGCACCATGACATGTTCAGAGTTTATCAGGAATGTCTGACCTCTCCAGAGCTTTGGCCACTCCGTCCTCGTCTTTAAACACCACGTAGGCGTTCATGCTCTGCTTCTTGGGATGGACTTTACGTCTGCGAAGTGACAAGAAAAGAAAAAAAGGCCGTTCAACAGCTCCAGTGGATTTTAACTACTGTGGAAAGAAAGAAGCTTTATTTAGCCACAGTTTCTGGAGCTAAAAAGGTGTTTGGAACTTTTGGATTCTAACTTTTTTGTAGTGTTTTGTTTTATTGATGAGCAGTTAGTAGTCGGGAATAACACAGCACCTGACACTTTTCAATTGTAATTAAAAAAAAATAAATTGCCTGTTAGTTTCTATCCCTGTTCATCCTGTTCAGTCTTTGTTTCCCCCACACATCACTGAGGTGTAGCACTGCCCTCCCTGGCTCATCATAGGGAATTCTAATAAAGAACATCAGCTTAGCTTTCAGGGAGGGCTGGTGATGGTCACACACATGCACTAAATATTAAAATATTTGGCTGCAAGACTAAAATATGCATCAATCTTATATAATGTTGACACCTCTTTTGTGGAGTTAAACAATGAGAATAAATGCAGACAAATAAAAAGAAGAAAAAAAAGGATTCTGACTTAAAATAAGAATCAACCGTTAGATTGTGATTTTATCTGATACAGCTGAATGTTTGACCTGCTGTAGTCACTCTGCATCTTTAACAACAGACATTCATTATCTCTATTGTTGTATCTTGGATTTGTTCTCCTTCCTTTCTGTCATGAAACATAAACTCAGACTCTGGGACAGACTTACTTGATGGCTGCTACTTTGCGAGACATGGAGGGATCCTCTCTGACCTGCAGCATCGACAGAATGAATAACGTGACTGAAGCATTTCACCAGGAGGAGACAAAGTGTTGACTGAGATGTTTATTTTACCATTGAGCGAAACCGGATAGACTCAATGGTTCCTTTATCCCTGAAGAGACTCCGCAGGGTCTAAAAACAGACAAATGTTCTTCAGCTGAAAGCACACAACAGCTACAGTCCTCCAGGTCTTTATGTCCAACACAAATAAAAAAAACAAAAAAAACTTCAATACAACAACTGGTTGAAGAAACATCCTCAAACAAGTGTTTCTGGAGGAACTTTGGACAATTTTAACCTATGTTGCTGATGCCTCCTCAATGCTTTATCTCTAAGATGTGTTCACAGTTCCCTTTATATCTTCTTCCAAACAATTCACCCTGATTTAATCACATCACTGAACCCTCGGTGCTCCAGTAGAGAGCAGCTGGACTTCTGTATGGTTCACCTCTCATCCCAGAAGCTCTACTGACAAAGTCCTAGGTATTTATTCTCACCAACAGATAACACGGTTCATGGACTATTAACAACCAGAAACTCATGCCTTGATGTTTGTGAAGCTACCTGGATGGAGACGACTCATGGTGGTTTACAGAAAGCAGGTTGCAGAATGATCCTCCCCCTATAACCAATGCTGGTAAATCCAGATAACTGCAGTCACACTCTAATCCATCCACCTGTATGAAGACATCTGGAGGTGAATCCAACAGGGACACATGCTGAACATTGAGTGATACTCATGTCTATAAAATAGGAACACTTTCTCCTCTAGCAGCACCATGGTTCAGACCAGAGAGACGTCCTGAAGTTTAGAGAGGAGATAGCTGCTTTGTACCAGAAAGGAAATGGGTCCAAGAAGATCTCCAAGTTCTAGAATGTTCCCAGAGACTCTGTTGGAAGCATCATTGGTAGTTCAAAGCTACCGGTACTGTGGCTACACTACATGGTGGAAAAAAGAAGCTGTCTGAGACATCAAGATTCCTGGAGACGGATGGACAAGAACCCTAGGCTGACTGCCAAGGAAGGAAGGAAGGAAGGAAGGAAGGAAGGAAGGAAGGAAGGAAATATGGAAGGAAGGAAGGAAATATGAAGGAAGGAAGGAAGGAAGGAAATATGGAAGGAAGGAAGGAAGGAAGGAAGGAAGGAAGGAAGGAAATATGGAAGGAAGGAAGGAAGGAAGGAAGGAAGGAAGGAAGCATGGAAGGAAGGAAGTATGGAAGGAAGGAAGGAAGAAAGGAAAGAAAGAAGGAAGGAAGGATGAAATGAAAGAAGGAAGGAAGGAAGGAAATATGGAAGTAAGGAAGGAAGGAAAGAAGGAAGGAAGGAAGGAAGGAAGGAAGGAAGGAAAGAAGGAAGGAAGGAAGGAAAGAATGAAGGAAGGATGGAAGGAAGGAAAGAATGAAGGAAGGAAGGAAGGAAGGAAGGAAGCATACAGGCAGGAAGATGTGGCTGAAAGAGGAAGTGATGTTTCTGTGGACACACTCCATGCTGAAGAGCTGAATGCCAGATCCCCTAGATGGACACACTTCTGAAGACACACCACAAGAACAAAGGTCTCCGGTCTGCTAGAACCAACCTATCAAAGCCACAGAAGTTCTAGGAGACTGTTCTATGGACTGATGAGATCAAGCTAGAGCTCTTTGGTCCTATGGCACCGTGGATTCGGAAAATACCGGGATATTCTGAACAAGAACGTCACTCAGTCCGTGAAGAAGTTGAAGCTTGGGTGTAGTTGGATGTTCCAGCAAGACAGTAACCCCAAACACTCTCCTCCCTCCAACCATCTGTCTTCTCTGTCCAGAACGTTGACGTTGTGTCCCAGATTCTATAGACGTGATGAACTGCTGAGTCTGGTTCTGATCAGATGCGTCCTATTGGGTCATTAACCTGCCAGGTGAGTTGGGGGTTACTATAAATACCACCTTAAATACCACCATGTCAGATTTCCCATTAGTTAGAACAAAGGAAGTCTCCTGGATGAGAAGTTTCAGGTCTTTAAGAACCTAATAGAGAAGTCAAGTTGCTTTCTTCCAAAACACTTAAGGATTACAGAGAAACATTTCCAATTAGTCTGGACTGTTTAGTTTCTCCCATCATGGACTCCATGATCTGTTTGTGCTTCACTAGTCAACAGGCTGCTCAGATGTTTCTAAAACCTTTAGCTGTTACTCTGGGTTTAATATCACACTGAACCTTCTGCTTTGGTTCCCACCCCTCAGGAACCACAGAACCAACCCACCTCCATTTAGAAACTACCGTGGACTGTAAAAATCCTACTTTTACCTAAATCAATGATTCTTGAAGGAAAGTCTTCTGAAGGTTCTTGTGAGCAGCAAACTGTCTGATCAGGGCTGAGTGTTTCTGACTGGTACATGCATCTTTAGCTTAGTTTTCCAGAGATATCCTGTGAACAGTTGGGGGCCACTGGTGGGACTGAATGAAGAAAAAGTACCTTTTTGGTGCAGCTGATGGGCAGGTTCCCTACAAACACGGTTCTGGTCTTCTTCAAGGCCTCCTCTGCTCTGTGGGCCTTCAGCCTCTGCCTCTTCATCACCCAGTGCTCTGCATCCTTCTCTCCATCCATTTCCAGCTTCCTCTTCTTCTTCTTCTTCCTGACAGACGTCTCGTGTCCCTGCTCGTCCTCATCGGCCTTCAGTAAGCTGCTCTCTCTGACACCAACCAGCAGAAGGACAGAGAGGAGAGACTGATGAAGATTTTCAGACTTTTATGAACAAAATCTAAGAAATGACTGAGTGAGGAGATGGGAAGAAAAGTACAGAGAAAAGAAAAAGAACAGATGAATTCATGAACTGTTCACCTGTTTTCCAGCTTCTGCTCAGCTGCTGACTTCTTCTTTGGGATCTTCTTCTTCTGACACAATGGACCTTTTACTTCTGGATTCGTCTCCTGCTGTGTTTCTGTGCTCTTCTTAACGGGCTGCTGGAACGACAGGACAGTCTGATGACAGATTTACCTTCTCAATTCATCAACAAACCAAAACCAGCTGGACTCATCCGTGGAGAAGCCGTGTGGGAAGTAGTTGGATTCCTTTTCAGCCCCATCACTACATTAACCACTGGAATGGATTTTAGATTTCAGAGCTGTTCTTCTTCTCTGGGTCATCCGGTGTCTCCTCCTCTTCATCATGAGGTGTAGAAGAGCCAGATCTCTTCCTCATGGATTAAAAACCACAACAGAAACAGTAAAAACTGATGATCTGATAAAAGTTCTCAGAAAGTCTCTTATAGAACGATGAACAAGTTGGATTTTTTTTATTTTTCTGTTGCAATCAGCCGGCTGTCACCTAAAAACAGTCAAACTCTCGTGTTGAAATGTCCACATTTACAGCAGAAATAAATGTGTTGACGTTCTGATACTAAAAATGGTTTCAGCCCATTTAAGACACCTGTAGAGGAGGGAATGTTTGTAGAACTCATGCTTACAGTCCTGCATAGTTCAAGGAGTGGATGTTTTGAGCCACAGCTCCATTCATGCTCCACCTTTTTAGTGGTTTTTGGATCAGCTGGGAGTGAGCGAGGTAAAAAATTAGACCAATGTAGGCTGATACCAAACACTAAGCAGCTCGAACCCTTAGATCAGGGGTGTCCAACATGCGGCCCGTGGTCCAAAAGCGGTCCTCCAGAGGGTCCAATCCGGCCCTCAAAGTGTGAAAATACCAGAGAAGACATTAACTGCAGATTGTAAATTAATAAAACTATAAATTTAAAATTATTTCTAGACCATGACAAGTTGTTTTGATCCTAAAGTAAAATACTAGATTGTTCATTGTTCTTTTGTCGTTTTGTCCCTCATTTTTATAGTAATTTTTTGTTGTTTTTTCTTGTCGATTTTTTTGTCATTTGTCTCATGTTGTTGTCATTTTGTTTCTGGTTTTTGTTGCTTTGTATTTCCTTTTGGTCTTGTGTCATTTGTGTAATTTTTTGTCTTGTTTTTGTCATTTGTCCATTTTTTTAATCACTGTAACTTTCTTTGTCTAATTTTTTGTCTTTTTGTGTTTTGTTTCATGTCGTTTGTCTTATTTTTGCCATTTTGTGTTTCATTTTTGGAATATTTTGTCTTGTTTTTGTTGTTTTTTGTCTGACTTCTATTATTTGTCTCATGTTTTTGTTTTGTTTCTCGTCTTTGTCCTTTTGTGTTTTTTGTTTCGCTTGTGTTTATTTTTTGTCTTGTCTGTGTCGCTTTATAAATTTTTAATCAAATTCTTTATCTCTTTTTTGTCTTTTTTGTGTTGTTTGTCTCATTTTCGTCATTTTTTGCCTCATTTCTGCAATATTTTGTCTTGTTTTTGTTGTTTTTTGTCTTTTTTTTGTCTGACTTTGACCTTGTGGTTCTGATCCTCCAGTAAATCCTCTATGGTTCAGTTCCAGATGACTAAATGTTGTGTTCCTTTGTAGACACTCTGTGATCTGGAAGTTGTAATGTGGAAAGAAAGGAAAAATTTGGAGTTGTGGTTATTTATAGATTTATAGATTATTATAGATTTACTGGTCCGGTCCACTGGAGATCAAACTGAATGTGGAACCTGGACTAGATGACTTGGACACTCCTGGTCGAGACCATCAGCTGTGTCCTTTCTGATTTTCTCTAAAGTCTTTCTGTACATTTGACAAACATCGGCACGGTTTTATATTTTATAATGTATTTATTCTTGTGTTTTCTCTGCTGTACTGTGAGTCTTCTTGGATTTCTCCTGCTGCTTTCATGCACTTTTAAATAAAGTGGTCTGAATGTGAATTTATTAAAAACCTGCACTGTTCTGTATTTATATTTCAGATCAGTCAGACCACAGAGTAAAACTGTTTCCTCTCCCAGACTACAACATATTTCATGATAAATTCAATTGAGCATTGACGGTTATTCATGATTCTTCTTTTGTCAATCAGACCAACAAATGGACTTGATTTAACCAGATGGCCAACCTGACGACAGAAACACTTAAATCTCGGTATTTTTATCGATGTGCACTTAGGAATCAAACTGCTGTGATGCAGTTTAACATGCAGTGTCTGATCACCAACAGATTTCCAAGGATAGTCCGGCGTGTTGTCCTTTCTCAGAGCAGAACCCTTGAGTTAAAAGCCTTTCTGTTATTTTCCTTTTTATTTTTATGAGTGTTTTACTTACTTTGGGTGGAGGCTGGAACAGGAGAGGTCCGGCCGGCGGAGCGCTGCTGAATAAAGCCGACAGGGATCCGGCCGTAGAAGTGTTCTGAAACAAGCTTCCTGACACCTGACCGACCACATAGTCCTCTGACTGCTGAGCAGGCGACGCCTCTCCGCTGTGAACAGAAACACTGAGGTGAAGGAGGTAAAACACCCAGAAATCAGGATAGAACAACTGGACCAAGAGTTATGATACACTTTATACGGCGGTGCTTAAAAACAGAAAGAAATCCTTTTGAATGTTTTCATTTCTGCATAAATGCAACCTAAAATGTCATCAATGAAACCTAAAAGCAGATAGAGAGAACCCAGTTAAATAAATGAGGCAAAAATATTACACTTTATCTATTTATCAAGGAAAATGATCCAGTATTTTTTATCTGTGAGCAGGACAAATGATCTTCTTTGGAGAGAAGTGACTTCAGTAAAGTTAGTAGAACTGTTTCAGATTTTTAATCAATTGAGGGTTACATAAAAGACTGCTGTAAACACTCACAGGGTCAGACTAATTCTTGGAGAGGTTTTATGTGGTGCTGATGAAATCCCAATGTGATGATAACCTCCTCAAACAGGGTTCATTTTAGACAGTTTGGTCAATATTTGTGCAAAACTTCTGTCTCTGAAACAGGAAATGCTCTTTTAAGATGTATTTTACATTGAATTTTTTTGCACAAAGTTATTTTTTTAATTTTGAGTACGATCTTTTTAATTTTCCCTGTATGGCTATTGTCTAGAGTTAGGGTTCTAATGATACAGAAATCTTTAACAAATCCGTGGATCCAGACTATAAGTTTCATCACTGGCAAAATCGAATCAACTGGTCCTTGTGTCATTTCTGAGCTTCCCTGGAAAATTCACCCAAAGCCGTAAGTCTGTTTTTGAGTAATGTTGCTGACAGACAGATTAACAGATGGAAGGACAAACGTACGCTAATTGTCACATAACTCCTTGGCAGAGTAATAAAAATAACTAATCTTTAACTTTCTGCATCCCAAAACCTGCTGATGGGTTTGGAAAACATTTTGTCTTTTTAAAAAATTACCAAATAGACTCCATTTATGAGAGTCTGAAACTATAAAAACAGACAAAATTTGCTTATTTTCAACTTTCTGACAAATTAACCAAATTTAATGTTAAAATGACTGTATATAATATAATGAATTTATTTCTATAGCAGCCTTAAGAACAGCATTCACAAAGAGCTTTTACAACTAAAACATGAAACACAGACAATAAAACCAGATATAGGAGACGAGTCAGAGCACTTAATTAAAATAAATAGCAAAAATGACAATAAATTAAATGAATAATTAGCTAGATTAGCACGCAACTCAAACAAGGAAACTATGCAGTTGGAAAATTAAAGAAGATTGAGAGCTAAAATTAAAAGTCAAAAAAATATAGAATTAAAGAATTACAGAGATGACATCACTCCAAAGAACCAGGCGGCTAAAAGTCAAATAAAACCAGAGAGAACATCTAAAATAAACAGAATAAAACACTAAAATCCTTTCATCCTTCCTATATGAGTTCTCATGTTCTTCGACGTGGCAGTCTGAGGAAATCAAAGGACTGAGGGACTAAATGAAAAAACTATTTGGCCTCCAGAGATTTACTGGGGAAAAATATCTGGACCCTTTGACATGTTAATATGAGGAATTAATGATCTGGGAGGTATTAATAATAATAATAATAATAATAATAATAATAATAATAACTTTATTGATATAGCACTTTCAAATCAAAGTGCTTTACAGAGCAAGCAACAGATAAAATACAATAAAATGATAACAGTTCAAAACAATGGCTAAGAAGACACAATAACAACAATAACGATAAAACTGCTAAGAACAATATCTAAGAAGACACAGTACCTCACAGTTAGGATTCATACGCAGCAGAGAACAAGTGGGTCTTTAGCTTAGCTTTGAACGCCTCTACTGAGCAAGCTTGCCTAATGTCAGACGGAAGAGCATTCCATAAAGTTAAATAAAAAATTAAATAAAATGCCCACGCACCAACTGTCTTCTTTTTAACTCTTGGGAAAGTCAGCAGACCCGTCCTCTGGGAGCACAAGGACCTTGCTGGTTCGTATGGGACTACCAGCTCCTTTAAATATGATGGTCCAGTGCCATTTACATCTTTATATGTTAAAAGAAATATCTTAAAATCAGCTTTAACATGAACTTGGAGCCAATGGAGTGATACTGACACTGGTGAGATGTGGTCATATTTCTTTGTTCCAGTCTGAATGTGGGCTGTCGCATTCTGAACCATCTGTAGGCTACAAAAGCTCCTCCTAGGCAAGCCAGACAGGGTAGCATTACAATAATCCAATCTAGAAATCACAAACGAATGGATAAGAACCTCAGCATCCTTAAAAGACAAGAAAGAGCGAATCTGAGCAATCCACCTAAGATGGAAGAAAGCTACTTTTGTCACCTCTCGTATGTGGAAGACAAATCTAAGAGAATGATCAAAGCTCACACCAAGGTTTTTAACAGTGTCCTTGCACTGAATGATGCCATCATCTAAGGTCCACACAGCGTTATTGTTCAGATGATTTAGTCTTTCTGAGCCAATCACCTTCATCTCAGTCTTGTCTGAGTTTAATAATAAGAAGTTTGCTGCCAGCCAGCTCTTCATAGCAGCCAGACAGGCCTCAAGCTTCAGTATATCAGACACACTGTCTGCAGTAATTGGTGCATACAGTTGCAGGTCATCAGGATAACAATGGAAGGCAATCCCAAAAGAACGTATGATATCGCCCAATGGCACCAAGTAAAATGAAAACAACAAAGGACCATGAACAGACCCCTGTGGAACCCCATACCTCACTGCCTGCTTCCCAGAGAATACATTGTTGTGTTGGACACACTGAGATCTATCGGACAAATATGATTTTAACCACTTGAACACTCTGCCTGAAATTCCATACATGTTTTTAAGCCTGTCCAACAATATACAGTGGTCCACTGTCTCAAAGGCAGCACTCACCTGAGTAGAAGAACAGTAGAAGAACAGATGTTGAGCCCGAGTCAGTTACCAACAACAGGTCATTCAGTACCTTTGTAAGTACTGTTTCTGTAGAGTAATTGGACCGAAATGCAGACTTTAATGGCTCAAAGTAATTACTGTGTGACAAAAATTTCACAAGTTGTTTTGAGACAGCTTTCTCAAAGACCTTCGACAGAAACGCCAGGTTTGAGGCCGGTCTATAGTTTACTAAGGAATCTGGGTCGAGACCTGGTTTCTTTAAGAAGAGTTTAACCAATGCATATTTGAAACAAGCAGGGAATGGAATAATGGAAGCGCAACACCAGTTATCCAGACAGTTACCGGTGTTGATCTGTGGTCAAAACATGACTTAGTTTACAGTCAGTCTCTTTAAAATGAGTAATAAAGCAGGTAAACACACCTGTGGAGGAGTTTCTTCTTCATTCTTCCGTCCTGATGATCCAACACAGACCTCTGGTTTGTTCTGTTCACTGGAAATAGGAATGAACACGGATTTTTACGATTTATAATCTCATGTTAGTTACAGCACGTTTACTCTCCAAGCACACATCTGTCCTACTATTAATTCTTTCCCAAAGGAAACACGGTCAGCGCCGCACAAAGGTTCCTTCGAGTTTTCCTTCAATAACGTTGAAATCTCATGACCGACCTGAGCACTTTGCATAGGGAATAGAGGGAATATGGAGTACTAAAATACATATAGATTTACTTTCCTGTACATTTGGAATTTGTTTAATTAATAAACGTTCTTTCGGAAACTTGTACGACGTCAAAATTTGTCCGTTCCGGTAAAGCATAGCTGTCTCATGTTTTGGTTTGGGAGCTAGCAACTAACGGCTAGCAGCTAACGGCTAGCAGCTATTATACGGCTAGCAGCTAACGGCTAGCAGCTATTATACAGCCAAAATACACATTTGAAGGGTACATATGCGGCTGTTTATCCTCCTCACACCGGGGAAACGTTAGGTAGAAGAGGTCTTATGACGCAGCTACACCGCGTTAGGTGAAAACATTTAGAAATCTATCTTTAACCAGCTCTACAAAGTGACTCTGTGTTATCTGGGTCTGTTTCCAGCAGCTATCCTCCATGGGAACCGACCAGTCGGAGCTGCCGGAGGATGCGGTGGGCAGGCGTGTGTCCTGCGGAGAGGAGCGGGCCACGGTGCGGTACGTGGGCCCGATACCACCCACGATAGGTAAGACCCGGGCTGTGGACCAGGTGGACACTTCAGATTAGGTTCTTTCTAGTGTTGAGCGTGTTGGTTTTTTGAGATAGAAGACAAACTACTTCTCTCCAGTTAAGCTGTTTATTTTCTAAAATCAGAGTCTCTAAAGAGTCTTGATCACGAACCTGTTCCGTTTGGAACAGCCTCCCAGAAGAGGAGAAAGTCTGATCCTCTAACGTCACCTGTGTTTGAATGACTAAAGTGCTGTCACTTTAACGAATTGATTGATTAATTGATTGTCTCATATCCCATATCTGAAAGGGGCTTAATGCACAGAAGAAACACCACGTGTGAAGGGTTAGTGGATGATTCCAGTCAGCCACATGATTCACTCCATAGTGGTAAAAAGTGTCCTAAATACTTTGCTTCAGTAAACAGCTTCTACCTGAGCAGGTCGAAATGTGAATGCAGCATTTCAGTTTGTCAGGTTTATATTGTTGGATCAGATAGTTTCAGAATTAAACTTTATAGTCTTCTGAAAAACACCAGTTTGTGTTTTTTGACATTATTAGCTAGACAGGGCAGAGACCTGGAAAGTGTTTGGATGGACAGCAGAGGACTGAGCTGTAGTAAAGGTCTAGTACAGGATTCTAACTGGTCTCAGTACTGACAGCATGTGGCCTGGACCTTCATCACTTAGTTATCAGGTTACTTTATTGACTTTGTTGCTTTCTTTTTCTTGTCAAATTCTTCTACAGTTGTTCATATTTGAGAACTTGTTTATTTAAACTAAAAAGTGATTTGACATGGTGTCATATTGAAGGATTAGAACACGATGAAATCAGAGACGTGAGGCGGCAGACTGACCGACACTCTCATACTTCTACTAATGTCTGTTCCAGGGCTGTGGCTGGGTGTGGAGTGGGATAACCCTGAAAGAGGAAAACACGACGGCAGCCATGAAGGAGTCTCATACTTTACATGCAGGTAATTCTGTCAGCATTCCTATGAGGTTCTGGAGCAGAGGCTTTTCATTGTTTTTTCCAAGAGATGGAGCATCTGAGCCTTTATTAGATAGATGGTGGGACTGACAGGAACCATGGGAAAGGACATGCAATAGTTGTCTTTTCCACCGGGAATCTAAAGTTGCTCTCACTGCTCTGGGTATTTGCCCCCATGTGCCCCAAGATTTGAAATGCCAGGAGGTTAGATTTGTCTGGATGATAACTGTGAAGATATAAAGGTCAGAATACTTAATATCAGAAAGTTAACCAACTGTCTTTAAAGATCTAAAGACGCCCCAGCATCATTCTTACTGTCATCCCCATTAGATTAGTCTGATGCAGCGGTACAGGCCTCTCAGCGTCTAACACCACCTGGATTCATTTTGGAGATGAGGAGGAGGTCTCAGGGAGCCAGATCTGATGAGGAGGTTGAGTGGGAAGATAGTAGTGTTGTTGTGTCCAGGAAACTCCTGTAATCCCAGTGTGGTGTCAGTGAATGGACATTAGATCTGTCAGTCCATAACAGGTCCAGATGTTGACTGTCTCTGACTGTTTCTGCTCCACATGTTGCTCCACAGTCTCTGAATTTATTGATCAAAGTTTGTGTTTCTAGTGGCTAAGCTGGTTCATATTTTTAACTCATAAAACTGTTTATTTTTACTTCAGATATGACACTTTTTGAGTGTTTCTGCGACAAACTAAGTGATTTTTTTAAAAAAAATGTTTCTGTAATCAATAAAGCAATTCACTCTTTTTGCTGTCAGATTTGAAAATGTCTTCTAAGAATAAGTGTTTAGTTCTCGTTGTTTTCTCTGTCAGACACCCGACAGGTGGCTCCTTCATCCGTCCAGGGAAGGCCAGCTTTGGCGTGGACTACCTGGCTGCTGTCCGACAGGTGTATGGGATGGACACAGAGGAGGTGCTGAGTGAGGACGTCTCCTCCTCCTCCTCCAAAAAGATCAAGTGGTTCGGCATCAAGGAGCGCAGGTACAACGCTCACCAGCTCCAGATGATCAGTGTTTGTTTCTAATCAGCTGCTCCTCTTTGTATTCAATTAAAAACATCTCTGAACTAAAGTAAACGTCTTAAACGGGTATGAATAAACCCAATCAGAAACGGTCTGATGTTATAGAGGGACAACTTCCCTTCATGAAGAATATGAAATCATTTAGAAACCTTTATTTTTTTTATTCAGTACAGAGAGTGATGTCACTCTCCCTCTCTGCTGCTTTCACGTGTTTTTTTCCTGACATACTGTTTTTCTTTATAATGTTGAGCTGCTGTCAGCCATGCACAGAGCCTCCTGCACAATACATGAGTGTAATATAGTTAGAAAGTATAACTGTAAAAATATACAGAAAGGATTGAAAGTAAGAGTACTCCATTCACAGACACATTATAGTATCTTTATATACTTATTATCACTACATTAATGCGGTAAGAATCATTTT
Organism: Amphiprion ocellaris; assembly: GCF_022539595.1. Taxonomy (NCBI): domain Eukaryota; kingdom Metazoa; phylum Chordata; class Actinopteri; family Pomacentridae; genus Amphiprion; species Amphiprion ocellaris. The sequence goes on from NC_072769.1 coordinate 3,399,727, forward strand.
ATGTTGTAGTTTGTTATGGAGCATTAACTGACCCCCAGTCAGCTGGGATAGACTCCAGACCCCATGGATGGATGGATGATGGATGGATGGATGATAGAAAGATGGATGGATGATGGATGGATGGATGGATGATGGATGGATGGATGGATGATGGATGGATGGATGGATGGATGGCTTTCATAGACACTGTAGTAATCAGAATCAATGCAGCTGTTTCCTTTTCTAAACGTTTTTTTGATCTCTGCAGTTCTGAGAGTCTGAAGTCGGTGTTGCTGAACGGCAGTGAAGTGAACGGCTGCGGGGCCGATGGGGAAATCAGGAAAACAACACCCAGTATCTTTTTACACACCTGTCAGACCTTTATTCTCCTGTAGCACTCATTGTGCCGTCGTCTTCTAGTTGCTGTTTCATGTGTTTCTTGTTAAAAGGTGTGAATTGGACACAGAGTTCTTTAGGCGCAATAGCAGCTCGGCTGGTTGGATTTGTGAATCTATAAAACTGTTAGTTAAATTATCGACCAAAAATGACTTTAAACTGTCTAAACGTGATCTGAAATTAGTTTGAAATTTGTCCAAAATTACTCAAAATTTTCCAAAATTACTCGAGATTTGTTTAAAGTAGCTCAAAATTTGCCCAAAACTAGTTAAAATATACCCAAAAAGTCTTAAAGTTTGGCCAAAATGACCTAAAACTCATGGAAAAAGACTTGAGAAATGAGGAACCAGCTTCATCTTTATCTCTATTTGGCTCTGAGGGAGTTTTCGGTGTTGCAGAGAGCGTAGTGGGAGTTTAGCTAGCATAGGGCACCATGAAAGAGACTGCTGGGATGCTTCATGACTTCCAGACAGTTAAACTCCAGCAAGTTCTCAGATTCATATTCCCATTTTACTCCACATGTTGGATAAACTTCACAGACTCTTTAGATTTAGCTACATTTAGCTGCATTTAGCTACATTTAGCTGCATTTAGATGCATTTAACTGCATGTTAGCTGCAATTTGCCACATGTTAGCTACATTTAGCTGCATGTTAGCTGCATTTAGCTGCATTTAACTGCATATTAGCTGCATTTACCTGCATGTTAGCTGCATTTAGCCATATTTAGCTACATTTAGCTGCATGTTAGCTGCATTTAGCTGCATGTTAGCTGCATTTAGCTGCATGTTAGCAGCTTTTCACTGCATTTAGCTACATTTACCTGCATGTTGCCACATTTAGCTAAATGTGGCTAAATGCACACATTTAGCTACATTTAGCTGCATGTTTTTAGCGTTCTGGACACCTGTAACTGATTGAAAAAACAAATCTATTGGTCCGACATTAGACTAATAAAATGTTGGGGCGCTGATGACTAAAGAAGAACTTCTAACTAAGACACTGAGTTCAGATTACTACTGATACTGTGAATGGTTGTTGGCAGAAGGCTGTGTGAGTGAGGACTTGAGGAAACTTGTGGTCTGAATGGTTTTAAGGCTGGTACCAGGTTGTGTTTGTTGGTAGTTGTTGATATTGTCAGCCTTTAACAGCAGCGATCAGACGTGGAGTGGCTGGACCTCAGTGGGACGCTGCTGTCCTGCTGGGAGGACGTGGCCTCCATCACCGAGCAGCTGGTCCGACTGGAAGGCCTACAGCTCAGGTACGCCTTCCCCTCTGGGTTTGATTCACGCCCCTTAGCCTTCTCCTGCCTGAACAACAATAATAATAATAATACTAATGAGAATAACAATAATGAGAACAATAATAATAATAATAATAATAATGAGAATAATATAATATTCCATCATTTTTTTTAGCTCCAACAGACTGAGTTTGCCCTCTGACTGCTTGGCTCACCGCCAGGCTTTCTGCAGTCTGAAGGTCCTGGTTCTCAACAGCAGCCAGCTCACCTGGCCACAGGTACGTAACAGACACACCACCATCATCAGTTTAGATGTGTTTTTACATTTCTACATTTCCTCTGTTGAATCAAATGACTGTAAAGTGTTTATTTAGCGTTCCAAGCAGTAGAAACCCGACTGTATTGTTCCTGTTCTGCTGATTATTCCATTCTAAGAAGACCTAGTAAGGCCCCCCCCCCCCAACTCCTCAGACCTCAGTACACGAGGTACTACACCCCTAGATGGTGCTGTAATAATTCAGTTAGCATCATATCTCAGAAGATGGCGCTGTCAGAACTCGTTCATCAGCATCTTTGCTTCATTTTTTCCCTTTAAAAATGTCTTTTTTTGTTTTGTTTCGTTTCGTGTTGTTGGATTTTTGTCATTTTGTGTCTCATTTTTGTAATATTTTGTCTTGTTTCTGTCTTTGTTTGGTCTGACTTTTGTCATTTGTCTCATGTTTTTGTCGTTTTGTGTTTTCTTTTTGTCTCACTTGTGTTGATTGTCCATTTTTTGTCGCTTTGTGTCTCGTTTTTGTCATATTTTGTCTTGTTTTTGTTTTTTGACTTGTCATTTTGTGTTTCCTTTTTGTCTCGCTTGTGTTTTTGTCTTATTTTTGTCATTTTGTTTCTCGCTTTTGTCATTTTTAGTCCTGTTTGTGTCATTTGTATAATTTTTTTTTGTCTCTTTTTTGTTGTTTGTCCATTTTTTTGTCGCTTTGGAACTTTTTTTGTCAAAATTTGTAGTCTCTTTTTTTTTGTTTTGGGTCGTCTCCTTTTTTGCCATTTTGTGTTTTGCTTTATTCGTTCTTTTGTACATCGTTTTTGTCGCTTTGTGTGGGATTTTTTTGTCTCATTTTTGTTGTTTGCCCATTTTTTTGTCGCTTTGTAACTTCCAATTTTTCTGTCTCTTTTTTGGTTTTGTTTTGTGCCGTTTTTCAATTTTTTTGTCATTTTGTGTCTCAATTTTGTCATTTTGTGTCTCGTTTCTGTAATATTTTGTCTTGTTTTTGTTGTTTTTTTGTCTTTTTTGTCCTTCTGTGTTTTGCTTTATTCATTGTTTTCTCGTTTTTGTCGTGTTTTTTTGTCTTTCTTGTGTCATTTTTTGTCTCTTTTTTTGTTTTGTTTCATGTCATTGGTCTATTTTTTTGTCATTTTGTGTCTCATTTTTGTAATGCTTTGTCTTGTTTTTGCCTATTATTGTCTGAGTTTTGTCATTTTGATCATAAAGTATTATATTGTTCAGGTCCAGATGTCTGTGACTATAATTTGGCATTGTGGTTATTTCTAGGTTATTATGCTGTGGTTTTACTGGTCCAGTCCACTGGAGATCAGACTGGACTGGATGCGGAACCTGGACTAGGATGAGTTGGACTCTCCTGGTCTAGTGGTTTACCTTTCATCACCTTGTCTTCTCTCCTGCTGCTCAGATCCTGCAGAGCGCCCTCATGTGGCCACAGGTGGAGGATCTGAGTGTGGCTGAAAACAGCATCACAGAGCTGCAGAGGTAACGCTGTTATCCTTCAGCATGGAGTGAAACACTTTGTGTTTTCACTCCTATCATCCTGAACTTCTGTTCCTGATGTGTTTACCGTTTGACAGGCCAGAGGGAGTTCTGCAGTCCCTGAAGAGTCTCAACCTGTCTGGTAATCCTCTAGAGCAGGACAGTGTGATCAGCATTTCAGCTCTGCCCAGGTACAGTAGTTTACAGTGTACAGTTTCTGAATGATTGTAGCTCTGAATTCTCCACTCAGGACCAGCATGCAGGATGTAGGGAAATCTCCCTTCCCTAGTGTGTGTGTGTGTGTGTGTGTGTGTGTGTGTGTGTGTGTGTGTGTGTGTGTGTGTGTGTGTATCATTCTTACTGTCATCCCCATTAGATTAGTCTGATGCAGCGGTACAGGCCTCTCAGCGTCTAACACCACCTGGATTCATTTTGGAGATGAGGAGGAGGTCTCAGGGAGCCAGATCTGATGAGGAGGTTGAGTGGGAAGATAGTAGTGTTGTTGTGTCCAGGAAACTCCTGTAATCCCAGTGTGGTGTCAGTGAATGGACATTAGATCTGTCAGTCCATAACAGGTCCAGATGTTGACTGTCTCTGACTGTTTCTGCTCCACATGTTGCTCCACAGTCTCTGAATTTATTGATCAAAGTTTGTGTTTCTAGTGGCTAAGCTGGTTCATATTTTTAACTCATAAAACTGTTTATTTTTACTTCAGATATGACACTTTTTGAGTGTTTCTGCGACAAACTAAGTGATTTTTTTAAAAAAAATGTTTCTGTAATCAATAAAGCAATTCACTCTTTTTGCTGTCAGATTTGAAAATGTCTTCTAAGAATAAGTGTTTAGTTCTCGTTGTTTTCTCTGTCAGACACCCGACAGGTGGCTCCTTCATCCGTCCAGGGAAGGCCAGCTTTGGCGTGGACTACCTGGCTGCTGTCCGACAGGTGTATGGGATGGACACAGAGGAGGTGCTGAGTGAGGACGTCTCCTCCTCCTCCTCCAAAAAGATCAAGTGGTTCGGCATCAAGGAGCGCAGGTACAACGCTCACCAGCTCCAGATGATCAGTGTTTGTTTCTAATCAGCTGCTCCTCTTTGTATTCAATTAAAAACATCTCTGAACTAAAGTAAACGTCTTAAACGGGTATGAATAAACCCAATCAGAAACGGTCTGATGTTATAGAGGGACAACTTCCCTTCATGAAGAATATGAAATCATTTAGAAACCTTTATTTTTTTTATTCAGTACAGAGAGTGATGTCACTCTCCCTCTCTGCTGCTTTCACGTGTTTTTTTCCTGACATACTGTTTTTCTTTATAATGTTGAGCTGCTGTCAGCCATGCACAGAGCCTCCTGCACAATACATGAGTGTAATATAGTTAGAAAGTATAACTGTAAAAATATACAGAAAGGATTGAAAGTAAGAGTACTCCATTCACAGACACATTATAGTATCTTTATATACTTATTATCACTACATTAATGCGGTAAGAATCATTTTATGTTGTAGTTTGTTATGGAGCATTAACTGACCCCCAGTCAGCTGGGATAGACTCCAGACCCCATGGATGGATGGATGATGGATGGATGGATGATAGAAAGATGGATGGATGATGGATGGATGGATGGATGATGGATGGATGGATGGATGATGGATGGATGGATGGATGGATGGCTTTCATAGACACTGTAGTAATCAGAATCAATGCAGCTGTTTCCTTTTCTAAACGTTTTTTTGATCTCTGCAGTTCTGAGAGTCTGAAGTCGGTGTTGCTGAACGGCAGTGAAGTGAACGGCTGCGGGGCCGATGGGGAAATCAGGAAAACAACACCCAGTATCTTTTTACACACCTGTCAGACCTTTATTCTCCTGTAGCACTCATTGTGCCGTCGTCTTCTAGTTGCTGTTTCATGTGTTTCTTGTTAAAAGGTGTGAATTGGACACAGAGTTCTTTAGGCGCAATAGCAGCTCGGCTGGTTGGATTTGTGAATCTATAAAACTGTTAGTTAAATTATCGACCAAAAATGACTTTAAACTGTCTAAACGTGATCTGAAATTAGTTTGAAATTTGTCCAAAATTACTCAAAATTTTCCAAAATTACTCGAGATTTGTTTAAAGTAGCTCAAAATTTGCCCAAAACTAGTTAAAATATACCCAAAAAGTCTTAAAGTTTGGCCAAAATGACCTAAAACTCATGGAAAAAGACTTGAGAAATGAGGAACCAGCTTCATCTTTATCTCTATTTGGCTCTGAGGGAGTTTTCGGTGTTGCAGAGAGCGTAGTGGGAGTTTAGCTAGCATAGGGCACCATGAAAGAGACTGCTGGGATGCTTCATGACTTCCAGACAGTTAAACTCCAGCAAGTTCTCAGATTCATATTCCCATTTTACTCCACATGTTGGATAAACTTCACAGACTCTTTAGATTTAGCTACATTTAGCTGCATTTAGCTACATTTAGCTGCATTTAGATGCATTTAACTGCATGTTAGCTGCAATTTGCCACATGTTAGCTACATTTAGCTGCATGTTAGCTGCATTTAGCTGCATTTAACTGCATATTAGCTGCATTTACCTGCATGTTAGCTGCATTTAGCCATATTTAGCTACATTTAGCTGCATGTTAGCTGCATTTAGCTGCATGTTAGCTGCATTTAGCTGCATGTTAGCAGCTTTTCACTGCATTTAGCTACATTTACCTGCATGTTGCCACATTTAGCTAAATGTGGCTAAATGCACACATTTAGCTACATTTAGCTGCATGTTTTTAGCGTTCTGGACACCTGTAACTGATTGAAAAAACAAATCTATTGGTCCGACATTAGACTAATAAAATGTTGGGGCGCTGATGACTAAAGAAGAACTTCTAACTAAGACACTGAGTTCAGATTACTACTGATACTGTGAATGGTTGTTGGCAGAAGGCTGTGTGAGTGAGGACTTGAGGAAACTTGTGGTCTGAATGGTTTTAAGGCTGGTACCAGGTTGTGTTTGTTGGTAGTTGTTGATATTGTCAGCCTTTAACAGCAGCGATCAGACGTGGAGTGGCTGGACCTCAGTGGGACGCTGCTGTCCTGCTGGGAGGACGTGGCCTCCATCACCGAGCAGCTGGTCCGACTGGAAGGCCTACAGCTCAGGTACGCCTTCCCCTCTGGGTTTGATTCACGCCCCTTAGCCTTCTCCTGCCTGAACAACAATAATAATAATAATACTAATGAGAATAACAATAATGAGAACAATAATAATAATAATAATAATAATGAGAATAATATAATATTCCATCATTTTTTTTAGCTCCAACAGACTGAGTTTGCCCTCTGACTGCTTGGCTCACCGCCAGGCTTTCTGCAGTCTGAAGGTCCTGGTTCTCAACAGCAGCCAGCTCACCTGGCCACAGGTACGTAACAGACACACCACCATCATCAGTTTAGATGTGTTTTTACATTTCTACATTTCCTCTGTTGAATCAAATGACTGTAAAGTGTTTATTTAGCGTTCCAAGCAGTAGAAACCCGACTGTATTGTTCCTGTTCTGCTGATTATTCCATTCTAAGAAGACCTAGTAAGGCCCCCCCCCCCCAACTCCTCAGACCTCAGTACACGAGGTACTACACCCCTAGATGGTGCTGTAATAATTCAGTTAGCATCATATCTCAGAAGATGGCGCTGTCAGAACTCGTTCATCAGCATCTTTGCTTCATTTTTTCCCTTTAAAAATGTCTTTTTTTGTTTTGTTTCGTTTCGTGTTGTTGGATTTTTGTCATTTTGTGTCTCATTTTTGTAATATTTTGTCTTGTTTCTGTCTTTGTTTGGTCTGACTTTTGTCATTTGTCTCATGTTTTTGTCGTTTTGTGTTTTCTTTTTGTCTCACTTGTGTTGATTGTCCATTTTTTGTCGCTTTGTGTCTCGTTTTTGTCATATTTTGTCTTGTTTTTGTTTTTTGACTTGTCATTTTGTGTTTCCTTTTTGTCTCGCTTGTGTTTTTGTCTTATTTTTGTCATTTTGTTTCTCGCTTTTGTCATTTTTAGTCCTGTTTGTGTCATTTGTATAATTTTTTTTTGTCTCTTTTTTGTTGTTTGTCCATTTTTTTGTCGCTTTGGAACTTTTTTTGTCAAAATTTGTAGTCTCTTTTTTTTGTTTTGGGTCGTCTCCTTTTTTGCCATTTTGTGTTTTGCTTTATTCGTTCTTTTGTACATCGTTTTTGTCGCTTTGTGTGGGATTTTTTTGTCTCATTTTTGTTGTTTGCCCATTTTTTTGTCGCTTTGTAACTTCCAATTTTTCTGTCTCTTTTTTGGTTTTGTTTTGTGCCGTTTTTCAATTTTTTTGTCATTTTGTGTCTCAATTTTGTCATTTTGTGTCTCGTTTCTGTAATATTTTGTCTTGTTTTTGTTGTTTTTTTGTCTTTTTTGTCCTTCTGTGTTTTGCTTTATTCATTGTTTTCTCGTTTTTGTCGTGTTTTTTTGTCTTTCTTGTGTCATTTTTTGTCTCTTTTTTTGTTTTGTTTCATGTCATTGGTCTATTTTTTTGTCATTTTGTGTCTCATTTTTGTAATGCTTTGTCTTGTTTTTGCCTATTATTGTCTGAGTTTTGTCATTTTGATCATAAAGTATTATATTGTTCAGGTCCAGATGTCTGTGACTATAATTTGGCATTGTGGTTATTTCTAGGTTATTATGCTGTGGTTTTACTGGTCCAGTCCACTGGAGATCAGACTGGACTGGATGCGGAACCTGGACTAGGATGAGTTGGACTCTCCTGGTCTAGTGGTTTACCTTTCATCACCTTGTCTTCTCTCCTGCTGCTCAGATCCTGCAGAGCGCCCTCATGTGGCCACAGGTGGAGGATCTGAGTGTGGCTGAAAACAGCATCACAGAGCTGCAGAGGTAACGCTGTTATCCTTCAGCATGGAGTGAAACACTTTGTGTTTTCACTCCTATCATCCTGAACTTCTGTTCCTGATGTGTTTACCGTTTGACAGGCCAGAGGGAGTTCTGCAGTCCCTGAAGAGTCTCAACCTGTCTGGTAATCCTCTAGAGCAGGACAGTGTGATCAGCATTTCAGCTCTGCCCAGGTACAGTAGTTTACAGTGTACAGTTTCTGAATGATTGTAGCTCTGAATTCTCCACTCAGGACCAGCATGCAGGATGTAGGGAAATCTCCCTTCCTTAGTGTGTGTGTGTGTGTGTGTGTGTGTGTGTGTGTGTGTGTGTGTGTGTGTGTGTGTGTGTGTGTGTGTGTGTGTGTGTGTGTGTGTGTGTGTGTGTGTGTGTGTGTGTGTGTGTGTGTGTAGATTAGTGTGTTTTCATTAGAGCAGAATAACCCCAAAATAACTAAAAGGATCCCTTTATATCTACAGAACATGTGGGTCGTCTTCTCCTTTATCAGTTTTTATACAGCATCAGTTCACAACATTTACAAACTGACATGAGGACATTACAGACTGGTGATATAGAGAGAAACTCACCAAATCCAAAAGTTGCTCCTCAGCAGTTTTTGGTGATAGAGGAGGAAAACACTGTTTGGTCGTCTGCGTTGCCTGTTCAGGGTGAGGGTAAAGAAGGAGAGAACAGGACAGAGAAAAAACACAGAAACAGATGGATAAAAGAAGGATAAACACTGGAGAGGTTATTATGTCCATGCAGCTGGATTTATCCAGCCTTGTTCTGCTCAAAGTCATACTGAGTCAGATTTCTGTTTTCTTTTTCACAGTAAAGTGAAAGATTAAACTGCTGCCAGATCAGTAGAAAAGGGTTTGAAATGGTTTAAATCATTCTAGGCCTCATTGTCCACTCTTTGACCTCCATCACGTAACCATGAACTCTGTTTCTGAAACATACAACAGAAATGTGAGTACAGCCAGCACTGGTTCTGTGGATGAAACAGAACCGTCTGAAAGAGATAAACATTAGTTTTCATATACATACATACGACAGCTCAACCCCTCTGATTTTAATTACTATATATAAGCTAACTCTGAGGGAATTTATTTTTTTGTTTTTAAACTTCGATTTGTTTTGGAAAAAAAGGGAAACATACAAGTAGGAATACTAAACGTATTCATGTTATCACAGCAAGATACTGAAACCAGAAGGCTTCCTTTTAGGGCAGTTATATGAATTTACACGGAAAAACACTGTGGACATGAATGACTGTTAAACTGGTTCACATTCAGTAGAAACAACACAGAACCTGTTTCAGAGCTTAATATGGAGCCGTCTGACAACCCGATGTTTGTTCCTCCGCCAAGGAACGTCCGTCCGTCCGTCTGTGCGTTTAAGTGTCCCACCGTTTGTCTGTCCGTCCGTCTGTGCGTTTGTCTGTCTGTCTGTCTGTCTGTCTGTCTGTCTGTCTGTCTGTCTGTCGGTTATCAACATCACTCAAAAACAGACTAACAGATTTGGATGAAATTTTCGTGGAAGGTCAGAAATGACACAAACACCAAGTGATTAGATTCTGGCAGTGATGCGGCTTATAGCCTGGATCCACAGATTTAACAAAAAATGGTTCAAAATTACCAAACATTTGCCCAAATTAACTGAAAATTTTCCAAAATGACTCAAAATTTGTCCAAAATGAGAAAACTATTTTCCAAAATGATTAAAAAGTTTACAAAATGACTCAAATCTATCCAAAATTACCAAAAATTGCCTAAAATGACTCAAAATTTGTCCAGAATGACAAAAAAAATTCCCAAAATCACTAAAAATTTTCCAAAACGACTAAAAAAATTGGTCCAAAATGATTAAGAATTGGTCCAAAATTACTCAATATTTATAGTCTGGATCCACAGATTTGTTTAAGATTTCTGTATCATTGCCAGGTAGCGGCACGGCGTCACTGTAACCATGACAACAAGTGAGCACTACGTCAGCTGCCTGCTGATGATCATGAGTGTGATCCTACTACAAATCCACCACTGAGGGCTTATTGAGACTTACCCATCAGAAATGATCCAAGGAACAACCGATTAAATTGTGGGGGTGTTTCTGAGTCCCATCAATTCCTGCCGCCTGCTACATATTTAGGTCACATGATCCAGTATCTGTACATAACGTACACATGCATGACACACGCCTGTGCTCAGCGCAATGTAATTTTGTCTGTGGGTACATCTATATTAAATGTTGCTGTGATTTCTGATCATCAAAAACTCATAAACAAATGCTGCATTTCTGCCATATGGGGGAATGAGCAGCCTTGGAGGAGGACTGCTCTCTGAGGGCTTTTCTTGTTTTGTTTTGTTTTTTTTTTTACTTGATCATAAATTTGGTTTTCTCATGTATGAATGTAAATGAAGCTAACACTCTGTTGGTTGATGACAGACTGGAGAACCTGATTTTGTCCAACACCGGTCTGTCTGTCCTTCGACTTGAAGATGCTGCTCCTGGTAAAACGAGTTCACTCTAACTTCATGATTAATGTCAACAGATGTTGTGTTTGATTTCCACCTCATGTTGTAAGTAGGGTTAGGGTTTGGTGTTGATGATCCACTTAAAGCTGAGACTCTTTGGGTTCTCTGTAGGGTCTCAGACATCCATGTTTCCTGCTCTGAAGAAACTCTACCTGGACAACAACAACATCACTGAGGTTAGCCTTCCTGTTTAGTCTCTCTTAGAGGCAGACCGATGCTGGTAAATGGATACAACTGGTTGGTTAGTCCTAGTGTGATTAACCTTTCCTGGTATTGTGTTGTTTTACTCCATGAATTAGAGGTCTGGTAGGATGATTTAGCTCTCTTCTATCCATGTCTGTCCACCAGTGGGACGTGGTGAACGAACTGGACAAACTTCCCAGTTTGGTTCAGTTTTGGTGTCGTGGCAACCGACTGGTGAGCAGCGATGGAAACCCCAGAACAGCCAATCAGATGCTGATCGCCAAACTGGGACAAGTGGTGACCCTGAACGGCTGTGAGGTGAGCTGGACTTGTTTCTGTTTGAGGTTTAGACCACCAGAGGGTGACAAATCCTCACTTTGTCTCCATTTTCTGAGATCTGTTGGAGGTTTTAGGGTTGAAGTTAGGATCAAGGTTGGTCACTGAATTATGGAGGTTAAAGTTAGGGAGAGGATCTGAAATGTGTGTTCATGCTGATCTGGTGCCTCGTTTCCTGTAGATCCACCATGAGGACAGGAGGGGGGCGGAGCTTGACTACATCAAGATGTTTGGAGAGGCGTGGCTGAAGGCAGGGGGGCGGAGTCAGATCAGCTCTCAGTTCACCTCCCAGCATCCTCGTTACCAGAAACTTATCGACAGTAAGACACTCTGACACAGTTAGTTATACAGTCATGCATAAAATGATTAGACGCCCTTGTTTTCTTCCATTTCTTGTTCATTTTAATGTCTGGTACCACTAAAGGTACATTACCTGAAGAATACAATGAACAGGACTTTAAATGCAGCTGATTCCATAATGCTTTATGTCCTATTAGACATGCTTCAGCTTCATTGTATTCCAGGGTATATAAGAGGACATTTCATGTCAAAAGCTGCACTGCACATGCAAAGGCCTAGAGTGGTTTCCTGCTGACATTCAAGCTGTAGCACAACTCAGAAGTTGTCAGCTCTCACATAACGCCTAAAACTATCAATCAATCAAATCAATCAAAAATTTATTTGTAGAGCACTTTCCAACAACATAGAAGAAGACCAAAGTGCTTTCCAGACAGAATAATAAACAAAACAATGCAATTTTTGATTACTATAAAACCATAAAACCCATAAAAACACAAAACTAAGAAAAGCATAAAACCATAAAAACAATAAAACAGTCCTAGGATTCGAAAGCACGTCTAAATAAATAGGTTTTCAATCTAGACTTAAAAAGCTGCAGGTTGGTAATAACGCGGAGCTCGAGTGGCAGTGCCTTCCAGAGTCTTGGGGCGGCTACAGCAAAGCATCGATCACCCCACTGCTTATACCGATCCAAGACTCATTTAATTGAATAAAACTAAAGAGTTATGTGAAGCTACAAAGGCAGCCATCTTGAGTGAGAGACAGGTAGCCAAAAAACTGAAGATCTCCAAGACAGCCGTTCATTACACCAAGAAAAAACAAGCCCAACATGGTTCTACCAAACTGCCAGCTGGTTGTGGCAGGAAACGTCTTTCTACCGACCAGATGACCGTCACTCATCTGTTCCTGTGTCAGCAATCATCCTCAGACCTCCAGGGACCTTATAAATGAGTGGACACTGTGGAGAAATGGGACTTGTTGGGCAAGGACAGTTGGAAAGCGACTTGTTGAAGCTGGTCTGAAGTCCCACAGGGCAGGAAGAAGCCCTTCAGCATAGAAAGGCAGAGGAAAGCTGGTTACTCTTTACTGGGATCACAAGGATTGGACTGTTAATGATTGGACTGAGGTTCTCTTCAGGGATGAATCCAGTTTTCAGTTGATGCCCACTCCAGCCACCTCACTGGTTAGGAGGAAGCCTGGAGAAGCTACAAACCAGACTGTCTGCCCCTACAGTAAAACATGGGGGTAGATCAATGACCATCTGGGGTAGTTTCAGGTTGGGTGGAACAGGACCAGTTTCCAACATGATAATGCCCTTTACCACACGGCAAGGTCAGTTAAAGCCTGGATGGAGAACCAGAACATTGGAACCATGCCTTGGCTGCTCAGTCATCAGATCTAAATCCAACTGAAAACCTGTGGAAAATCATCAAACTCTAAATGGAGAACCATAAACCCAAAAACAAAGCAGATTAGTTAGAATTAGTGCAACAGGAATGGGCTGCTGTGACAGCAGAACAATGTCAGAAGCTGGTGGAGAACAGCCAAGATGCATGGCAGCAGTCATCAGAAACAATGGTTATGAATCAGTACTAACTCCTGTGTGGATCATGTGACTAAAACAGACAGAAAAGAAAACATGGAATCCTAAAAGCTGTTTTTGGCAGAACAATCCCATAGCTACTGATGGAAGAACTGAAATGATTTTGGTTATTATCAAGAAAACCATGGAAAATGTCTGATATCAGCTCTTAACTTAAACTCTTATCAGCTATTTTGTTGTTATCATTATTTTTGCCTAAACAAATGTACATTTAGTGGTACCAGGAATTAAAATGAACAAGAAATTGATTGGATCATTGTTGTTTCTGTCTACTGTGACTGTCAGTATGTATGATCTGTATGATGGGTATGATAGTCACTTTAAGAAAGGTCATCTGCTGTAACAAAGTGCAAACTGAATACCGTTTGTTCATCGGCTGTAGAGTTTTCCTTTGAGAAGTAAATTCCAGGTAGAATACTGAGGTGTTCCCATGGTTTAGCTGGGAGTGTAAGATACGTTGTCAGTGTTGACTTAGTGATGCGTGCAGTAGTCAGTAAGGCAGATCAACTCAGACACATCATCCAAAAAACAGTCCTTATTTTTAGGACTAATCTACACATTTGTCTGATAAACTTCATATACTCTGATTCAGGATTCTTGGAATCACAGTTTCGAGGAAACAAGTTTATTTACAAACCTAGAGTTGAGAATGTGAGAACAGAAGAAATAGAAGAGAAGCTCTGGAAGGAAAGATTCAAAATGAAGAATGTCAGCTGCAGTTAATCATCATCGCAGGTTTGTTTTCTCACAGATAACCCAGTGAGAATAACTGTGATATTGATGTTTAAAGTCTGTCATCAGAACTCCTTATTTCACTCTTTTCTAACTATTTTGTGTAGTGAGCTGCTGCTCTGCAGTAACTGAGTGGAAACTACAGAGTTTTCTGTTGTCTCCACATTTGGTTCCAAAGGATTTACCTTTAAAAAACAGCCTGAAAAAAGTGAAATATTTTCCATCAAACACACGGAACAAACTGCTTTGACTTTATTCACAGCTGCTGGTTCTATTTAGATAGCACTGTTCCTCCCAGAGTGGCTGTTATCTGCCTTCAGAAGTCTCCTCTGATGATGTTCATCTGTTTTCCAGAGTATGGAGCTCCAGAAGAAGGTGAGCTGAAGAAGATTGAGCCCTTTGCACTGAAAAATCAGCTCTTAAGTAAGTTCCAGCTCTGTCTGCTCTCTGAATGGATCCATGAATGGAGTTCCAGCATCTTTTCCTTTTCTTTTTCTTTTTCCAGAGATTACGTTTGTGTTTCCTGAGGACGCTGGCCGGAAGCCGATCGAGAAGAAACTTCCAGGTGAAGACTTAAAGCAGAGCTGATTTTTCCAAACCTCTCACTAAAGCCCTCGTCTGGTTTCAGACTAAAACAGGAACATGTTTGAACTGATGTGCAGCAGAGTTAACGGATGCTTCTGTTTCTGCTCTGTAGCCTCCATGTTGGTCCAGAAGGTGAAGGGCCTCCTGTACAGACTGCTGAAGGTCCCTGCAGCAGATCTGAAGCTCACCTACACCAGCCCCAAGGTACCGGAGACCCACATCACACTGCTGACAATCAGGGCTGGCCAAGATAACACGTTACTAGTTTATCATTATTATTATTATTATCATAGTGGGAGTCCGTTGCTCACAAAACGACAAAAACAACACAAAATGACAAAAACGAGACACAAAATGACAAAAACGAGACACAAAACAACGAAAACCCAGTTTTTTAATCATTATTCTAGTGAGACTCTGTTGCTTCCTGGCTCTTAATCCAGACAGACTAACTGTGGATCACTGGATCTGAGTCCATAAACCAGAACAAAACCAGGCTCAGTGTCAGATAATACCCTGAAAAAGTCCTACAGACACAAACACGATGTCGTTAAAAATGTTGGAAAATTGTGAATTTAAGACTCATTCTAGATTCTTGAACCACTTTTTAAAAAAATTTTTTTTAGAGTTTTGACTTTAATAAAGACCCTGATAGAGAAATCTTGACAGCATCAACGTGTTTTCTTTAAGACATTATAATAAATATAATAAAATGCAGAAACGACAATGACTTCTTTGACTTTAGTAGGTTTGACTCAGAGGAAAAGCTGCTAAAACGTTAAATATGTTTTTGGTATTTTATCTATTTGTCACTTTTTTGTTCCGTTTTGGTCGTTTTGTGCCTCAAAGTGTAGATTCTTGAGTCTAATTTAAGACTTTAAAAGACCCTAATGAAGATGTATTGACCTGATAAATGGAACATGGAGGTTATTCAGCAGATGAATCCACATCTGGAATATTTCATGTAAGAGCATGATGCTTTCCAGGTTATTACTTCATTTTTTTATTAAATTCCAAGATACAAATGAATATTTCTTGGGTTTAGAAAACTGATACTTGCACAAATGAACTAGATGTTTAGAAAGGGTGTTTGGTGGAGAAGATCAGGTTTTGTGATGGATGTCATCACATCTCTGAACTACCAGGAGGGAGGCTTCAGACTGGTTGGATGTAGAGATAAACTAAAACAAGACAAGCTCACAAATGCTACAGAGAAGTAGTTATCTGTATATATGTTATATTATATCACAGCATGTATCAGAAGTGGACATGAAGCTGAATACAGGATCTGATAAATGCCTTCAGTGACTGCAGTAACTAAAACTGCCTGCTACTCAACGCCTCAAAGACAAAGGAAATGATCATAGATTTCTGCAGATCCAAACCCACTCTTCATCCAGTGAACACTTGTGGTGTGGACATCGAGGTGGTGACATCGTATAAATATTTAGGTGTCCACCTTGATAATAAGTTAGACTGGTCTAAAAACATAGACTTCATCTACAAAAAGGGCCAGAGCCGACTTTTTAGCCTCAGAAGACTTCGATCATTAGTCATCTGCAGTAAGATGCTGCAGATGTTTTATCAGTCTGTGGTAGCAAGTGTCCTGTTTTATGCTGCAGTCTGCTGGGGAGGCAGTATAAAAAACAAGGATGCAAGGTGTCTGAACAAACTGATTAAAAAAGCTGGTTCTGTGGTTGGAATCAGACTGAACTCATTGGAGGATGAGGTGGAGAGACATGCACTGAGCAAGATGGAGGCCATTCTGACCAACCTGGATCATCCACTTCACATCTGCCTCAATGAGCAACAAAACATCAGTGGACGACTCCTATCCCTGCACTGCAGGAATGAAAGATTCAGAAAATCTTTCTAATCATCAGCAATCAGACTATTTAATTCTAAAGTAAACAGATGAGAACCCAGACAATTGAATTTCCCTTCGGGGATTAATAAAGTTATTGTATTGTAATTTTAGGTATAAGAATGTGATTAATTGCTAAAAATATTTTAATCATTGCCCAGCACTACTTAAATACAACACCTGGACCTTCAGTAAAGACAGTAAAATATCCTGTTAAATAAAACCTAAACCTTTTGGGTCATAAATATGCATCCAGCCATGCTAATATTTCATTAAACCTTCTGGTAGCCGTCCACCAGCTTCTGGTGCATCTTTGATCGCTCCTCCTAACAGAATTGGTTGAGTTAAACTAAACTGTTGTCTTTCAGACTCAGACTGGTTTCCTCATCACAGTCCACAGGTTTTAATGGGTTTAAGTCAGGACTTTGGTTCAGTCTAGAACCTTAGTTCTGGTCTGATTTATCCGTTTCATGTGTCTGGGCTCATCGTCTGTTGAAAGACCTTCTGGCTGATGGTTTTTAGGTTTCCTGAACAATGTGAAAGTTTTCCTTCATTATTCCGTTTATTTTCTGTAAAGGTCCAGTTACTCTGACAACAAAACAGCCCCAGTACATGATACTGCCACCACCATGCTTGGCGGAAGGGTTGGCGTTCTTCACTCATTCTCCTTCAAACATGTTTGTGGTTATTCAGAACCTTCTCCAGGCCTTTCCTTTGTTCATGTGACCAGCCACAGACTTCTGTGGAGCTTTAAGGTGTTTCTGGAGGAAGAACTTCCTTCTTTCTACATCACCAGAGCTTTTAAAGATGAAAGTTTCCTCCTCATCTGCTCTCCTCTCTGCAGATGGTGGGAACAGAGTTTGAGATCGACAGCGACCTGAAGACACTCCAGTTTTACTCCATCGAGGACGGAGACCAGGTTCTGGTCCGCTGGTCCTGACCCAGACCAGGAGAACCACGACAGAGACGGAACAGAGTCTTCTGATGGTGATGGGGTTCTGTTTTCCATCCTTATTGGAGGGGAACAACAGACTGACACTGAGTGGAGGATCTACTGCAGGAGCTTCAGATGTTTCCGTCAGACTGGGAGAGACGTGTTCCACAGTGGACTGTAGAAAATCACTGCAACATATGGGATTTAAATGACTTCATGAGCAGCAAATTCACTGAGAGACGGAGGTTTCGGCTGTAAATAGTACTGACGAAGGCTTAAAAAGGACTTTTAAATGCTCTAGAGTGGAACAAGTCATATTAAAACCACCCCACCTCTCTGTAGATGCCCTCTGAATGGGGCTTCTGGCATTCGGTGTTTATTCATGCAGCAACTTTTCTACCACAGCCGAAATAAAAATGATAATAATTCTGTTTTCTGCCGCATGCTGATTTGTCGGCTTGATTTTCCTTTGGATTATGTTATCAGTCATCACAGAATCATGGAGGTAACCGGTGAAATAAAAACTTAATAAACCAGAGACCTTTTACTGGCTTCTGTTTGGTCAGTTGAATAGTTTAACCCTGGTGTCGTCCTGCAGGTCAAAACTGTCCCGTTTTAAAGTTTGAAAATGTGGAAAAAAAATATTTCCACAGTGAAACTTCTGATGTCCACATTTTCAACAATTTTGGAAAATCTTTGAACATTTTTTGGTGGAAAAAAAAGACATTTTAAAAATGTTTCTTAAAAACATTCTCAAAAAAATCAACAAAAATCCAGCAAATTTCGCTGGATTTTGGTTGATTTTTTGTGAATGTTCTTAAAGAAAATATTAGAAGTTTTGCTGATATGTAATCACTTTAGATATTTTTAGGGTTTTTTTGGAGGATTTTTACTCATTTTTTGAAAATGTAAGAATTTTCTTCCCAAATTTGGGGGATTTTTTTTAAATAAAACTTTTAAGGGAAAGTTTTAAGGAATTATTGGGATTTTCTTCCTGAAGGTTTTGCAAATTTTCAGAAATTTGGTAATTTTTTTTGCTGATTTTTTGGGATTTTTTTTGCAGACCAGGAAACAATATATTTTGTTGCCCGTAAATGAAGACAACAGGAGAGTTAATTATTGTGTTCATATTTCAGGTGGTAGCTTTACAGTTTGTGTGGAACAAACTACAGAACACAACCATTACTCCGTAAACACCTGGTATGTATCTGGACGTTAGCAAGCAGTTAGCGAAGATGATTCTAACCCTGCTGCTCCAAA
The DNA here is from genome assembly GCF_022539595.1 of Amphiprion ocellaris. Classification (NCBI taxonomy): domain Eukaryota; kingdom Metazoa; phylum Chordata; class Actinopteri; family Pomacentridae; genus Amphiprion; species Amphiprion ocellaris. The sequence goes on from NC_072769.1 coordinate 3,418,312, forward strand.
TGCTTCACTTTCTGCAGGTTTCTGGACTCCTGACTGCATCCCGTTGCATTCGTTCTTCTATCTGTGTCGTACATAATGGTGCTTCTAACAGATGCTGAACGTAGCATCCATCAGTTCTCTGAACGTAACTCAGCTGAGGTTCTTCTCTCTGCAGGCAGGGCTTTAATATGGGATGTCCTAAAGTTTACTGGTAATTAGTCAAACCTTTATCTGCTGCAAACACAGAAACATCTGTGTTTTACCACAGTAGATATTTATGTCCAGTGATGGATGGAGCAAAGTGAAGTTTACCAGCAGATGGCAGCAGAGGATAAATTTTCAGAGTTCAATGAGCAGGAGAGTCAAACTGATTCTAGTTCAGGTTCCACATTCAGGACCGGACCAGTAAAACCACAGCATAATAACCTATAAATAACCACAACTCCTAATGGTTCCTTTGTTTTAGTGCAAAAATGTTCACATTTAAGGAATTATCTTAATACTAAACATCACGAACAACCTGAAATTTATGAAGAAAAACAAATTCAGTTTCATCAACATTCAGCCTCAGTTCATCATTTCCACATTACAACTTCCAGATCACAGAGTGTCTACAAAGAAACACAACATTTAGTCACCTGGAACTGAACCATAGAGGATTTACTAGAGGATCAAAACCACAAAAGTCAGACAACAAAAAGACAAAAAACAACAAAAATGACAAAATATTACAAAGATGACACAAAAGAACGAAAGCAAGACAAAATGAAAAAATGAGACAGGAAACAACACAAAAAGACAAAAAATTAGACAAAAAAGTAACAAAGCGACAAAAAAAATCGACAACACAAGCGAGACAAAAACAAGAAACAAAATGACACAAACGATACACAAAACAACGAAGCACAAAATGACAAAAATAAGATGAAAAACATGAACCAGACAAAAAGGAAACTCAAAATGACAAAAACATGAGACAACAAAAATCAGTCAAATAACAAAAACAAGACAAAAATATTACAAAAATGAGGCATAAAACAACAAAAATAAGAAACAAAATGACAAAAAATGATACAAATGACACGAAACCAAACAAAAAAATAGAAGTTACAAAGCGACAAAGAAATGAGTAAAGAGAGAAAACAACAAAAATGAGACAAAAATTTAAAAAGCGAAAAAATGACGAAAAAGACACAAAACAACGAATTAAGAGAAACACAAAATGACAGAAAAAAGACAAAAAACACCAGTGAGACAAAAAGAAAGCACAAAACGACAAAAACATGAGACCAAACTCAGACAAAAAAAAGACAATCTAGTATTTTACTTTAGGATCAAAACAACTTGTCATGGTCTAGAAATTATTTTGAATTTGTAGTTTTACTAATTTACAATCTGCAGTTAATGTCTTCTCTGGAATTTTTACACTTTGAGGGCCGGATTGAACCCTCTGGAGGGCCGCTTTTGGCCCGCGGGCCGCATGTTGGACACCACTGCTCTTCAGGGTCTCAGGTACACCAATTGCTCTTTGAACAAATCATTCGTTAGCAGCCAAAGTATTGCAAAGCTGAGGAACCTGCAGTGTCTGTTTGGATTGTTAAGGTTTTATGGACGTTTACAGACTAAAGGTTGGTCTCAGGGTGCTTTCACACCTGTTAGTCCGCTAAAGTGGTTCGTTTGGACCCAAAAGTTGTTACAATGTTGCTATTTTCAACTGGTTCGGTTCGCATTCACACCAGTGTTTTCGCAGGTGAACCTACTCCAATTAATGTTATATCTCCCCCCAGTCGTTTGGCGGCGCTGTTTACAAAACAAGGCGTTTACGATGACGTAGGTGTACGCTGATTGGCGTAAAATTCCCTGTGCAGGTTGCTACGGAAGCTCCCGTAGACCAAAAAGTCTGCTGCGCCATCAAGTGGTCCGAATGGAGACAGGTTTGTGTTCTCACCAGGAGCGAACCGAACTGGAGTTCACATAGAAGCTGACCGAGACCACCTCCCGAAGGTGGTCTCGGTGCGGTTCGTTAGTCCGAACCAAAAAAATCTGGTATGCTTTCACATCAGCCCAAACGAACCGTACTTGCAGGTGTTGCGGACTCCAGTCCGCTTTAAGCGGACTAAAAGACGTAGGTGTGAAAGCACCCTCGGTGACATAAAGACTTGGTTTATAGGGTTAGTCTCTTGTACACATGTACTCATGTGGCTATGTTTGTGAGGACCAGCATGGTTTTAGAGCTATGGAGGATGTCTGTGGACAGTGAAGACAGGCCTGATGTGCAGTGGAGGAGGACAGGGGAGGAAATAGCCTGTTACACATCAGTAATTCAAAAGTTTACCTTGTACCAACCATGACAGATTTTTAAAGATCACTTCAGGCTTACACAGAAAAAGTTATTATGGGCTGAGTCTCAAAAGTTCCTTCTCCCCACTGGACAGCATGTTTGAATGGGTTCCACCTGGTCTATCAGGTTCTGTTTGGTTGTTGGTCTGGTCAAACTGTGAGGTGCCCAGTAGATAAACTTCCTGCTAGACCAAAACGCATTCCACTCCATGGCTCAGAGTAAGGATGGAGAAGCTCCTCTTTCAGAGTCTGAGATTCGTTTACAGGTCATTGCTCTTTGAAACACAGGAGAAACTGGTCATCAGGAAGCTGAGGTCCTTGGCAGAAGTTCCCTCTGGGTGCAGAAATGGTGGCAAAGGTCCAACAAAGGAGGATCCTTCAAAGACTCGCCTCTCTCAGGACGTCCATCTGGACTAACTGAAAAAACCAAGGATCTGATGAGAAGGCCGAGGGTAGAAGACACCAGTCATGGTGGTGACTCAGTCAGACGCTGAAGAACCTTGGAGAAGATGTTTAAAAGCAGATGAACAGGCATTGTGGGGAATCAGCAGGGAAGTTACTTTATGACGCTTTTCCACCAGCATCTACTCTACTCGACTCTACTGGGTTTGTGAGGTTTTCCATCAGGACCTAGTACCTGGTACCAGCGACTATTTTAGTTCCTACTGGGCCGGGGTTCCCAGCGAGCTGAGTGGATCCGATAATGTGACGTCTACAGAGTGCAGGCCACTGATTGGGCAGGGAGTGATGACACACCAGAGCGATGCCTTCACCAAAACCGGTGAGTGTTTTATGGCAAACTTTTACGTTACTTATCCCACTTTAAACAAACGAATATAAGTTAAACGTAACGCTATTGCTTCTTGTATGCAGACAATAAGCTAGCTAGTTAGCCATCAACGCTAATTCCGTGGCCGGGCCGCCGTGCTACAACGACTCCACCCGTGATGAGGTGGTACTCAATGTAATGGAAAACCACCTAAAGCAAGTCGAGTCAAGCTGAGTAGATGCTGGTGGAAAAGCGCCATTAGTGGGGCGACTGACTGGCACCCATGTGCTACTGGTGCCTGACCATCGCCCAGCTAGTCCCATCACTATGCACCTTAATCCAAGCATGTAAAACTAGCAGAAGCTTGTGAAGCTTCTGATGATGTTTCCTTCAATCTGAGCCTCCATCAAAATCCACATTCATGAAGACGGAGACCTTTCCAGACTAGGAGGGTACATATTTGATTTGAAGCTAACTAATAGGAAAGGAGAGATTCCATGAAACAGAAGACACCAGACTGACATACTGGGGGAAAAAAACAGTTTTATTGAGGCTGTACAGACTTTTTGTGTTACCTCTCTGGCTGATGGTCAGTTAAAGCATGAAGTAGCTCCTTGGAGCTCCTGGATCAGGTCTGTAACCTGACATGCAGCACATAAAACCAGCCTGTAGTTCCCTATGACGACATTCAACAACGTCCTGCTGATTTGTGCTGCTGTGCACAATTTTGCTGTAACTGTGGCAACAAACTGAACTGAACAATATGGCATCATAATTTGGACAATATCTGACTTCAAATGAACAGCTCTAGAGTCCCAGAACTCCATTTATCAGCCATTTAAAAATCATTTCAGTTTTTTTTTCTTCCATGTTTTGGGTTGAAAGTTCTTTAATAGTTTCCTAACATGTTGTTAAATATGATTAAACAGAGACTCAGATCACTAAAGTTATCTTTAGGTTTAGGGGGAAATAAAACCGAGGTTGTTAAGAGACCAAAAAATACATTTAAAAAAATTATCAAAGGTACGATGAATTCTGTTGTGTGAGGAGAACACTAACCTATATCTTGGTCAATATTTCTGATCAATGACCAAATTTAAATAATTCTGGACTAACATGGAATTTGGGGTTATATTTAAAAAGTAAAACATAAAAACAACAACAAAAAGAACATATTCAAGCCAATAGTCTCAATGTATTTATAAAATTCAGATTATTATTGACTTTAATATCTGATATCGGTTGAGGTTTTGAGTTTTAAATGTAAAACCAGCCCTGAAACAGAACGTTTGGACTTTACTGTATAACAGAGTGGTTTGTTTTGGTGCAGCAGGATGAAGTATTATTATTATGGCAGAGCTTTGGAAGTTCTGGAAATATTAACATGAAATGATTATGTGTGGCATTAAAAAGAATTTTTCTTTTGCTTTTTAAAATGTTCAGTGTTCTACAATGAGAACGCTTGTCCTATATTTGGAAAGAAAACTGCATTTTAAGTTTGAACTTCATCTGATTTCCAATGGAAACTAAACGGTCCTTGTTGAGATTGTTGATTTTTGACCAAAACCATTTGATTCTGTTTAATGAACACACTTCATTTTAATAGTAGCAGTTAGAGTCTTCAATATCTGATGATTAGAAATATGTCTTCAAAAACGTGACAGTTTTTGTTAGAATAGTTGTGTCTGTACTTTTATTTTTGATGAGTTAAATCAGTGATGGAGACGTATCATCTCTGTAAAACATACAGGAGCTGCAGTCATCATCATCATGTAAGTCTCAGGAGAACATTAGCACCATTTAAAACAATCTGAGAATATCAGGTAATTATTTACAAGTTCATATCAAAAATACACTGCAGGTTTTAGAATAAAACGCTTAATAAATCCCGTAAGTCTTTAAAAAGCCTTTAGATCTGCCTAGTGGTTCTATTAACATCTCCAAAATGCAGAACAAGCAGTTAAAAAAAACACTTAGAGTTACAATTTGATCATGTAGGAGAATGCTAAAACTAGAGAATACATTTATACTGATAACATGGAAAACATTTATTGATAGCAGATCATCTAATAATCATGTAGTTCAGTGAGACTGTTCCTCGCGAATCTTTTTCAGTCACATCATCACCAATGAAACAGGGACAGTTTCATCTGTAATCACAGCGGTTAGTAGTTCATCATCCTTTATATTAAATAGAACTGAGTCAGATAGATCTGTCTGAAGTAGAACCACTTTCAGCACCGTTTGTTTGGTGGAATTCAACGACTCAAAGCTGTCAAACAGACGTGACATGGAGTTCTGATCTGGTTGAAATTCTTCATTTTAACCTGAACAGAACATCCTGCTGAACTAAACAACAAAAAGTCTTTCTCACAAACCTTTAAGGCATTTCTCTAAATGTCAAACATTTTCCAGACAATAGATCTGATTGTTTCTCACACAAATCTGTACGAAATGTTAAAAAAGACGAGTAAAAATAAAAGCTATAAACAAAACCTGAACTTTTCCATTCAGTACCTTTTTTAAAAAAAAAATCTCACCTGCTGTCTGGAGAAAATCTGTCATTTGTCTTTTTTTTCTTTTTTAATTTTGGACTGAACTCCTAAAGAAGGAGATTAGAAGCAGATAAAACCTGATCTCAGTTCAGTGGTTCCAGCAGTGAAATCATGACGTCATATATCCAGAGAGGTTTAAACGCGAGACTCTGAATGACTGCAGAAATGTTCACTTCAAGTAAGAAAAGTAGAAAACACAAAGAGATCCGTTAGTTGTGTTCTGTGTCGTATCTCCAGCAGCAGCTCAGGGGTTCCTCTCCTCACACCGACCGTCAGCAGCGTCCGGACAGCGACAGGTGAAGCCTCCGAGTCGCGGCAGACACAGGTGAGAACAGCCGGCGTTGTTGGAGCAGTAGTTATAGGCTGGAGAGGAGAGCGGAGTTAGCAGGTCTGGACACCACAACACACTTTACAAAGACAAAAGGCATTTTTCCACCAGCATCTACTCGGCTCTACTGGGTTTGTGAGGTTTTCCATCAGGATGTAGTTCCTGGTACCAGCTACTATTTTAGTTCCTACTGGGCCGGGGTTCCCAGCGAGCTGAGTGGAGCCGATAATGTGACGTCTACAGAGTGCAGGACACTGACTGGACAGGAAGTGACGACACACCAGAGCGACTCCTTCACCAAAACCAAACCTGACATTTTTTAAAATATACTGGCAACAGCGATGGTGCGCATTTACTTTGAATCTGACCAAAAGCCATAGACGGAGCAGCAGGTTTACCATCGCCTCCATGTCCATTGTTGTGTTGCATTGTGTCTGATTAGAACCCAGGACGTTCTATCTGTGATGCTCCAGGGGTAACCAGTGGCTAGACATGAAACTGATGCATTCACATGTTGTCAGGTTAACAGACAGGAGTCCAATGTTGTGACTCAGTCTGCCTGCTAAGGGCCAGTGATGGTCAGGCAGCTTTGTATATATATATATATATACACACACACACACACACACACAAAATAAACAAAATATGGTCAAAAATCTATTCTGGAAAAGAGTCTTCCAGCAATCTTCAGAGTCTGATGTTAATAAAGTTTATTCGATACAGAGGCTGGAAGAACAAACATGAGAAAAACTGACTACACAAAGCGTTACATCGTCTTTTATACCGATGCAAACTTCATCTAAACACTCCTCCTCTGTTCTGGAAGCCACAACCCATCGTCTTAAGACCCAATCAGGATATATATGATGTAATCTTATCAAAAGTTAGACCACCTCCTGTTTTTTATTTCTGCTAGGTTAGCATTGATGATCCTCAACAGAATTAGACCTGTCACTGACGATCTACTCTGCCCGGGTCAAAATGGATTTAGGCATTCTTGGTCAACTACTACACTCATCCTAGCTCTTAGAAGAATTGCTGAGGAGGTACTAAACCACAATAAAAAAGCAATACTGGTTTTCATTGAAGGCTTTCGACTCAATTGACAGAAACGAAATGTTCCAAATTCTACTGGCTTATGGAATCCCTCCTCCTGTTGTTGAAGCAATTAAAGTTCTGTATGTGAACACTTCTGCGGTAGTCAAGACTCCTGAGGGCAACACAGATCTCGTCTCCATAGACACCGGAGTTCTTCAAGGAGACCCTCTAACTCCTTTCCTCTTCATCATCTGCTCAAACTGAGGAAGGCAATCTGCCCTCCGATGGACTGACCCTAAAGCGTCGTAAAAGTAGAAGACACCCTGAAGAAGTCCTCTCAGAACTTACATTCGCAGATGACATCGTCATCCTGGAAAACCCTCTCAGTGAACCAGAAGACCTTCTGCATCGGGAAGAGCAAGAAGCAAGACTGATTGGACTCTTTCTGAAGGCTGGAAAGATGAAGTTTATGCACCTTAACCCAACATCTGAGGAAACATTCAGCACTAGATGGGTCAGAAATCGAAAATGTTGACAATTTCCTAGATCTTGGAGGCTCCACCAACACAGAATGATATAGAAACAAAAACTGTTAAAGCTTGGTGAGCATTAAACTCTCAAAAATAATTGATGGATCTTATACCAGAATGCTACGGATGGTACAAAACATCTCCTGGAAATCACACCTCACCAACAAGTCGCTATACAGCTCACATCCACGCTGCTCAACCATCATTAGATAACGTAGACCAGCCCTGGATGGGCATGTGGAGACACAACGAAGCAGCTGGTCGTTGCTATGGAAACCTGATACTATCAGAAGGGCTGGCAGGCCGAACACAACATTAAGGAAGGTTCTAGAAGAAGACAGTGGTCTGGAAGGCAGAGAACTTCTGACTGCAATGCTGGACAGAGGGAGCCGGAGGAAGAACTTTATTCATGTCACTGATTCCATCAGATGCACTTGACTGTGACTGAGGTTAGCCTTATTTCTGCTTCGCTCAGCGTGACCTTGGTTTCAACTCACGAGTTCAGACGAAGAGACGGAATGAACTTCCTGCCTTATGTCTTATGTGGGCTTCATGGGCTTTCCACAGGATTATTTAGTGTCTTCATAACTTCAGTGGACACGTTAGGTCTTCCAGTCTTATCATTGTTAGCTCTTAAATTTGATTCACACATCCTATATGTCTGATTTTATCATTTGTTCAACCTTAAAATGCCACAACACCAAAAGGTGCTTTAGAGGCAGTGTTCATTTTTCATGCAGCTGGAATGTGTTACTAGAAATGCTCCTTCTTGCTCTTAGATCAGTCATGTGGAGCTTTCTGTCATGTCTTTTACCAAATCTAAGTCCTGAACTTGCTAAGCTCAGGGTTGTGAAGTGAAATCATTTTCTGGGCTGAAGTTGTTGAGTTTAACACGAAACTCCTCGTAAAGAGAAGCGCTAGTTAAAGATACGAGACTCTCACAATGTTGTCATGTACACCTACACTATCAGTCAAAGGTTTGGACACACCTTCTCATTTAATGTTTTTTCTTTATTTTCATGACCATTTCCATTGTATCTGAAAAAGGTTCATTATGTCTTCTAATTAGTACATTAGTTTTGAGTTCTTTTGTTCAGACATAGAATGATTAGAACAATGTTGACTACCTTGCTTGATAGTTTCGGCAAGAGCTCTCGCCTTGCTCAGAAGCGTCTCACTGACAGCGTGACGTGTCAGCCGGCAGATTTTGACAGGTGGCATTTGAGGCACACCCAGTAGAGTCGCCAGATTCGCCGGGCCAACCACACCCACGCCATAATGGCATGTCGTGGTGAGCCCAACGGACCCAACCATCCCACCAAGCATGCCGCATCCCCCGCCGTCCTATTTCCTCTGGAGTATGGGGTCCCAGGTGTGGGAGAGCATGAAGCCTCCCTCATCCCTGTTCATGGCTCTCTCCTCCCGCCTCCTGATCTCCACCGCCTCCTTCATCCAGCGTTTCAGTTTGTCTTCCTCCGTTCCAATGATTCTTGCCCCATCCCAGTCTATAACATGGTTATGTCTTTTGCAATGGTCTGATATTGCAGATTTGAGATTTTCCTGTAGTGCCTTTTCTTTTTGTGATCTTGAGTCGTGTTGCTGTTTCCTTCTCGCATTCCTTCTGATGTTCTTTTTTGCTTGTGTACAATGTTCTCCCTGTCTCCCCGTTGTATGTGTTATTACAAGATTTGAATGGTATTTCGTAAATGACATTGCACTTTTTCCTGCTCGATATTGTCTTTTGGGGTGCACTAGTAGTTGTCGAAGTTTCATGTGTGGTTTTATGGCGGTGCCTACGTTGTGTTTTTTCATGGTTCCTTGGATGGGTTCGGTTATCCCCCGGATATACGGTAATGTGACTATGGTTTTATTGTTCTTTGAACTCAAAGATTGTTCAAAATTATTCAATTTGAATTAAAAAAAATACCAACAATGACTCAAAATCTGTCTGTTCTGTTAGATTCTTTGCTTTGATTCCTGCTTTGAACACTCTTGGCATTCTCTGGAGGAGCTTCATGAGGTTCCTGGGTAGTTCCCAGATGGTTTTTCGTAGGTTTCAGGGTAGTTCCTCAATGGTTCCTTGCCATTTTCCGAAATGGTTGACTTTCAGTTCTTAAAGTAATGATGGACTGTCGTTTCTCTTAGCTGATTGGTTCTTGCCATAATATGGATTCTAACAGTTGTCAAACAGGGCTGTCAGCTGTGGACCAACCTGACTTCTGATGGTCCCAACCCCATTAAGAAGGCAAGAAATTCCACGAATGAACCTTGACAAAGAACACCTGTGAAGTGAAACCATTTCAGGTTCTACCTCATGAAGCTCATCCAGAGAAGGCCAGGAGTGTTCAAAGCAGGAACCAAAGCAAAGAATGTAAAATATAAAACATGTTCTAACTTATTTCACACTTTTTTGTTTCCTACATAATTCCAGATGTGTTCATTCATAGTTTTGATGCCTTCAGTGAGAATCTAATGTAGAAAGTAGTAAAAACAATAATAAGAAGGTGTGTCCAGACTTTTGACTGGTAGTGTCCATTAAATGTCTGGTTTGCTGGTGGCTCAGAGTGTAGAAACACAGCTACAGATATATGTAATGGTGGCTTAGGAAGTGAATGAAGAGTTCATCATCGACAGCTGAAACTCGTTCACCCGTTCATGTTCCAGACTAACCTGTAGGTGAAATCGTTTCCCAGAACTCCCTGCTGCTGTATAGTTCAGGGCTCAGAGCCAGCTGTGAGGCTCCATGTCCACAGCTGGCTTCCCTGAGGTCCTGTCGGTCTGGAGTTCCCACGCTTATAGCTTTAAAGCTCTGGAATCAATTACTACACTTACTGAGCCAAGTTCTGCTTCCACCGCCCTAAACCCTGATGATCAGACCATCCAGTCCCACAGGAGAACATATAGAGCTCCACCAAATGACCAAAAAGTTTGTTCTGTAGTGAAAATAAATGGAATCCAGGGCTTTTAAATGTATCTAAATACTTCTTATATCACAATATCGATACTGTATTTTCACAGCTAACAATTAGCTCTACAAACTGATATTACTGGTAGTGTTTCCCAGCAGTTATAAGTCCTTTCTAATTCTGTAATGAGTTAGATATGGTGTGAAGTGACTGATATATCTGAAAGTCCTCCATGACAAACAGAAGGATCTCAAAGAGGCAGAAAACATTTTAGCCTTTTCTTCAGTGACTTGAAGTTAAAAAGCTTGACTGTTTTAACTTGTTGGGGCTTTGTGACATCCTCTATACAGATCACCTTCCTCTTCACTGGAGCTGGAGCAACATGTCAGCAAAGGAGATAAACTGCATAGAAACCCAACACGACTACTAAAGTACCTGCAGGAGGAAAGTTTTTTTTTTTTACAGGATCTGCTTTATTTTAGAGAGATTTCTGAGTAAGACATGTAGAATAAATTGCTTTGGGTAAAATATTCTAATCTTGACTTTAGATTTGGTTGATTTTTTTAAAAATTGAACCCTTAACAGGTTTAAATTTTAATTTTAATTTAAACCTTTAGCAGGTAAATTTATTGAGAACTAGTTCTCACTTCGATAACAACCTGGTCAAGAGGCAGCACACAACAAGATGAACAACAAAAGCAGGTTACATTTACAGCAAATCAGACAGTATTACAAAAAGAAAATACACAAAGAATTTTAAAAATAGAAAGGCTAAAAAGGACTGTTAAAAACAGAAAGGCTGAAAAAGGCTAAGAACAGGTGCAGTGGTCCTGAAGTGTTTCTCGCTGTTTTTTTAAATGACCAGAGTGATACGTATGAGAAGAGTTTTAGGGATTTTTGTAGAGAGTTCCAGTCATTAGTGGCAGAAAACTGACTGAGAGTGGTAGGAACTTTGGGAGTGAGGAGGTGAATGAAACTGTTGGAACGCAGAGTACGGGTGGAGCTATGAACGGTGAGTAACGAACATAGATAAGGTGGTGTTTTACCAAGAAGGGTTTGGTAGAGGAAGAGAAACCAGTGGCATTGTCTACAGGAGTGTAGAGATTCCAGTTCACCAGTGGTGGGTGTTGGAAGGAGCTCCGGTAGCAAAGGCGGAGTGGTTAAATGGGGTCTAGTTTATGGAGAAGGGTTTTTGAAGCGGTTCTATATAACATGTCACCATAATCAAATATTGGAAGGACTGACATTTTAACAAGAAGAGATTTGGCAGAATGCATGAATGAAGATTTACTGCGGTAGAAAAAGCTGATTTTGGATTATACTTTGGAGACAAGAGTACTGAAATATTTTTGGATTGAAAGTGAACAATCTAGCCAAATTCCCAGATATTTATAGCAAGACACGAATTGAATTTCAGTGCCGTTCAGTGAAAGAAGTTTGATCAGGTTTTCGATTTGTGGAAGGTTTCTGTAGACCATGCATTTGGTTTTGCTGTGTTTAGTGACAGAAGGAGATCGGAAAAGCCGTGCTGAATGTTGTTGAAGCTAATGTGTAGCGCAGACAAGGCAGTGTGGATGGAATAACTAGATGTATAGATAATGGTGTCATCGGCGTACAGATGGATGTGGCAGTTGGCTACGGCATGGGTTATACTATTGATGTAAATGTTAGAGTGTTGGACCAGCTATTGAACCCTGCGGAACTCCTTTGTGAATTGGTAAAGGGTCTGATTTACGTGACCACATATCACTTGGTTTATTAATAGAACCCTGGAAAGTTAAAAACAAACAAAAAAAAAAACCAATGACTCTTCCTGATTTACAGACTCTGACAAGTGCTGTGTCTATAGTGGAATGAAGTAATGTTGCGCCACAATTTCATCATTTTCAAATGAACGGGTCTTAAAGGACCAGTGTGTAGGATTTAGTGGAATCTAATATTCAAACCTATGTTTTCATTTGTTTAGAAACACCTTTAATGATGCTGTTTTTTGGAATCTGATCCAATAATTAACAGGCTTATAATCGATGGATTCTTGTGCTAATTGCCATAAAATCACACATACTGAACACGGTGGATCTGCTTTGTACACTCTGTATAAAAATAAAAGAATAAATAACCCAGATGGTGGTTTTAGGGGGAGTTATGCGCAGCTTCCTGGACCTCACAGAGTCCAGAACCAGAACCTGTGCTCACCAGCAGCCCTTCTTCACAGCAGAAAAAGCACATATGAAGTAAAATAAGTGAATAAGTGTACTAGTGGTTGCAGCTGTGGAACATCTGGACCTTCTGTAGATTAGATCCGATTAGAGATTACAAGAGATAGATGCTTTATTTATCCACATGGGGAAATTCAAGATAATACTCAGGACAGATGAGGAAACTGTGTACTAAAGAAAGTGCATTTAACTGGCAAATCATGCTGGTCGAAGACATAGAAAAAGTGCCAAAAATGTATTTACAAAAAAGACGCAAAATTGTTAGTATTCATAATATAACAGAGTATTAGAAAAGTACAAAAAGGTACAATGTGCAAACAGAACTAATAATAATCTATGTCCTGCTATAACATGTCTGCTATGTCTGCTCTGCTGTAGTCTGCAGTCAGTGACGCCATGTTATGTTAGGTTGTCATACTTCCTCTGCATCAGCTGGTAGGAGAGACGATGCAGAGCGAGGCTAATCATGCTACCAAAAACTAGAGGCGCTTTTCCATTAGCACCTACTCGACTCTATTTAATATAATATAAATATAATAATTACATATCCAGTTATTAGATTTATTGGTTGCTCCTTATCTCAAATAACTGGAAGAAATCTAAAATGCAGCCCAACCAAAGCTGGGATCTTAGGAGGCTAATGTCTACATAAAGTTAAAAAATAGGCCTACACATAATCTGCATGAGGCAATAGAAGTTCCGTTCCATCAGACTTAGAACTGAAATGAAAATATGAAGCAGGAGGGAGTCCAGATGATGGTGTAGGAGCAGAAACATCAGAACACCTTCTGACAGAGAACATAGACGGACTGGAATCTATCAGCTGACTGAGGGTGAAGGTTCACCTGGACAGGTAACAGTCTATCACATGTTCACCTGGACAGGTAACAGTCTATCACATGTTCACCTGGACAGGTAACAGTCTATCACATGTTCACCTGGACAGGTAACAGTCTATCACATGTTCACCTGGACAGATAACAGTCTATCACAGGTTCACCTGGACAGGTAACAGTCTATCACATGTTCACCTGGACAGATAACAGTCTATCACAGGTTCACCTGGACAGATAACAGTCTATCACATGTTCACCTGGACAGGTAACAGTCTATCACATGTTCACCTGGACAGGTAACAGTCTATCACAGGTTCACCTGGACAGATAACAGTCTATCACATGTTCACCTGGACAGATAACAGTCTATCACATGTTCACCTGGACAGGTAACAGTCTATCACATGTTCACCTGGACAGGTAACAGTCTATCACAGGTTCAGCTGGACAGATAACAGTCTATCACATGTTCACCTGGACAGGTAACAGTCTATCTCATGTTCACCTGGACAGATAACAGTCTATCACAGGTTCACCTGGACAGGTAACAGTCTATCATAGGTTCACCTGGACAGGTAACAGTCTATCACAGGTTCAGCTGGACAGATAACAGTCTATCACATGCTCACCTGGACAGATAAGTCTATCACATGTTCACCTGGACAGGTAACAGTCTATCACATGTTCACCTGGACAGGTAACAGTCTATCACAGGTTCACCTGGACAGATAACAGTCTATCACAGATTCACCTGGACAGGTAACAGTCTGTCACAAGGCTACACATAGAGACAAACAATCACACTCACATTCACAGCTACAGACAATTTAGAATCACCAATTAACCTCAGCATGTTTCTGGACTGTGGGAGGAAGCTGGAGAACCTGGAGAAAACCCACACACATATAGGAGAACATGGAAACTCCATGCAGAAAGAGATCCGAACCAGCTGTGAGGTGACAGTGCTACCCGCTTTACCACCGTGCTGCATCAGTTTTAAACCTCCCTGACTGCTGCTGCTCCTCCACTTTACCAGGTGATACTAAAGGATGAGACGTTTAAAGAAGTTCTTCTTCCTGTTCTGACAGGGATGGAACAGATCAACACCTGACAGGAAGTTCACATTTTCAAGTGGCCCAGATCTAATCTAATAAAAAAACGTGGTTTGTTTCCACTTCTATTTAGTAAGAAGCAGATGTGGATTTGTGTGCAGATGAAACAGATGAAACACCAGACCAGCTGCAGTGTTTCCTCTAGGAATTTTTTCAGCAGCGGCAGCAGGCTCCCTGCTCCCTGACGTGATGTCACTTTCAAGGCTGCGCTCTCGCGAGTAATTAACGTCGTATTAACCTCTCAAAGAGTAGATACTGAGCAAGGTAGTTATCTGTAGTTTACCTTAGTACTCATGAGTACCAGACACAGTGCAAGACTGCTGTGAAGGTGGAGACATGCGGCGGTGGAGTATTTGCGATGATTAAAAAAAAAAAAGAAAAAAAAGAAATTTGAAGGCGCGGCGGCTGGGCGGGCCACCGCTGAAGAATGAATGTAGAGGAAACTCTGAGCTGTTTCCTGCTGCTGGGCTGAATATAACTAGACTCCATCCTTCCACCTCACCCTCTGATGATCTCTATGTGTTATCTGCTCTGGATGGACCGACAGGTAAAGAGCAGTACCTTGAGGACACTGTGTCGGCGTCGTGGTGATGCCGTAGACCCGAGAGCGTTTCTGAGGCAGGAACTCTTCAGTTTCCCTCTCAGACTGACGGTCCACGGCCACTACTGCCTCCCTGTAGAAGAACCAACCATAAATCAGGTAAACACTTCAAGGAGACCACAGGCTGAGGTTTGATCAGTGTCAAATTAACACTCTAGTTAAACACCCTGAGGACTTTTACAGGACAGCTGGAGATAAGAGCGTTTACAGCACTGGGACACGGTTTATTTAAAACCCACTCAGACGTCTGGAAATGGGAAGAAACACCAAGGGGCTACAGCTGAAGCATTGACGATATAAACCACTCCTGGACTGGAGAACCTGGGCTGAGGAGGAAAACAACATGTCCAACGTCCTCATTTCACTAATAATGTATAATTATTATATAATTATATATTAATTAATAATGATCAATATAATTACACAATAATGAGAATAATTTGGAATCATAATTCTATTAATTATTTACTGAATTTGTGATTTCCATGAGCTATAATCCCTGATCATCAAACTTAAAATGCCTGAAATATTTGACAGTATGTGTCTATATTAAATAAATGTTTATTTTTTTCAATGAAATTACCAAAATAAAACAACCTTTATCATAATGTTCTTATGTAGATTCAAAGCTTCAACATGAGTCAAAGCTATGCAGAAACAATCATCAATGTTATTCCTTTCAAACATACCAATCTGTGCACTAAATTTTTCCCTGACAGGCACCAGAGCCCTTAAATAAAGTCAGTGTGGTACTCTAAGACTCTTAAATAAAGGCAGTGTTGTGCTCTAAGACCCTTAAATAAAAGCAGTGTGGTGCTCTAAGACCCTTAAATAAAAGCAGTGTGGTGCTCTAAGACCCTTAAATAAAGGCAGAGTGGTGCTCTAAGATCCTTCAATAAAGGCAGTGTGGTGCTCTAAGACCCTTAAATAAAGGCAGTGTGGTGCTCTACGATCCTTAAATAAAGGCAGTGTGGTGCTCTACGATCCTTAAATAAAGGCAGTGTGGTGCTCTAAGACCCTTAAATAAAGTCAGTGTGGTGCTCTAAGACCCTTAAATAAAGGCAGTGTGGTGCTCTAAGACCCTTAAATAAAGGCAGTGTGGTGCTCTAAGACCCTTAAATAAAGGCAGTGTGGTGCTCTAAGACCCTTAAATAAAGTCAGTGTGGTGCTCTAAGACCCTTAAATAAAGGCAGTGTGGTGCTCTACGATCCTTAAATAAAGGCAGTGTGGTGCTCTTAGACCCTTAAATGAAGGCAGTGTGGTGCTCTAAGACCCTTAAATAAAGTCAGTGTGGTGCTCTAAGACCCTTAAATAAAGTCAGTGTGGTGCTCTAAGACCCTTAAATAAAGGCAGTGTGGTGCTCTACGATCCTTAAATAAAGGCAGTGTGGTGCTCTACGATCCTTAAATAAAGGCAGTGTGGTGCTCTAAGACCCTTAAATAAAGGCAGTGTGGTGCTCTACGATCCTTAAATAAAGGCAGTGTGGTGCTCTTAGACCCTTAAATGAAGGCAGTGTGGTGCTCTAAGACCCTTAAATAAAGTCAGTGTGGTGCTCTAAGACCCTTAAATAAAGTCAGTGTGGTGCTCTAAGACCCTTAAATAAAGGCAGTGTGGTGCTCTACGATCCTTAAATAAAGGCAGTGTGGTGCTCTACGATCCTTAAATAAAGGCAGTGTGGTGCTCTAAGACCCTTAAATAAAGTCAGTGTGGTGCTCTAAGACCCTTAAATAAAGGCAGTGTGGTGCTCTAAGACCCTTAAATAAAGGCAGTGTGGTGCTCTAAGACCCTTAAATAAAGGCAGTGTGGTGCTCTAAGACCCTTAAATAAAGGCAGTGTTGTGCTCTAAGACCTCTAAATAAAGGCAGTGTGGTGCTCTACGATCCTTAAATAAAGGCAGTGTGGTGCTCTTAGACCCTTAAATAAAGGCAGTGTGGTGCTCTACGATCCTTAAATAAAGGCAGTGTGGTGCTCTTAGACCCTTAAATAAAGGCAGTGTGGTGCTCTAAGACCCTTAAATAAAGTCAGTGTGGTGCTCTAAGACCCTTAAATAAAGTCAGTGTGGTGCTCTAAGACCCTTAAATAAAGGCAGTGTGGTGCTCTACGATCCTTAAATAAAGGCAGTGTGGTGCTCTACGATCCTTAAATAAAGGCAGTGTGGTGCTCTAAGACCCTTAAATAAAGTCAGTGTGGTGCTCTAAGACCCTTAAATAAAGGCAGTGTGGTGCTCTAAGACCCTTAAATAAAGGCAGTGTGGTGCTCTAAGACCCTTAAATAAAGGCAGTGTGGTGCTCTAAGACCCTTAAATAAAGGCAGTGTGGTGCTCTAAGACCCTTAAATAAAGGCAGTGTTGTGCTCTACGATCCTTAAATAAAGGCAGTGTGGTGCTCTTAGACCCTTAAATAAAGGCAGTGTGGTGCTCTAAGACCCTTAAATAAAGGCAGTGTGGTGCTCTAAGACCCTTAAATAAAGGCAGTGTGGTGCTCTAAGACCCTTAAATAAAGGCAGTGTGGTGCTCTAAGACCCTTAAATAAAGGCAGTGTTGTGCTCTAAGACCTCTAAATAAAGGCAGTGTGGTGCTCTACGATCCTTAAATAAAGGCAGTGTGGTGCTCTTAGACCCTTAAATAAAGGCAGTGTGGTGCTCTACGATCCTTAAATAAAGGCAGTGTGGTGCTCTTAGACCCTTAAATAAAGGCAGTGTGGTGCTCTAAGACCCTTAAATAAAGTCAGTGTGGTGCTCTAAGACCCTTAAATAAAGTCAGTGTGGTGCTCTAAGACCCTTAAATAAAGGCAGTGTGGTGCTCTACGATCCTTAAATAAAGGCAGTGTGGTGCTCTACGATCCTTAAATAAAGGCAGTGTGGTGCTCTAAGACCCTTAAATAAAGTCAGTGTGGTGCTCTAAGACCCTTAAATAAAGGCAGTGTGGTGCTCTAAGACCCTTAAATAAAGGCAGTGTGGTGCTCTAAGACCCTTAAATAAAGGCAGTGTGGTGCTCTAAGACCCTTAAATAAAGGCAGTGTGGTGCTCTAAGACCCTTAAATAAAGGCAGTGTTGTGCTCTACGATCCTTAAATAAAGGCAGTGTGGTGCTCTTAGACCCTTAAATAAAGGCAGTGTGGTGCTCTAAGACCCTTAAATAAAGGCAGTGTGGTGCTCTACGATCCTTAAATAAAGGCAGTGTGGTGCTCTAAGACCCTTAAATAAAGGCAGTGTGGTGCTCTACGATCCTTAAATAAAGGCAGTGTGGTGCTCTAAGACCTGCTGGTGGTTTACCTCCTCCAGTCAGTGTAGTACAGAGTCCTTCCAAAGGAGACCAGAGCAAAGGGATACTGGATCCCCTCAGCTATCTGCCTCCTCAGCCGGCGGTGAGGATCCATGCACTCCACCTTCCGAGTTCCTGCAGATCAGCAGAGACCAGTCAGTCAGGACCATGAGAGTGAAGCTATCTCCTCTGAAGGTTCTCCACTGATGTGAAGGAGCGTCTCACCTGCATCGGCCCAGCACAGCTGCTGGTCTCCAGGGTTGAAGGTCAGACCGTTGGGAAGCCCCAGGTCGTCTTTGACCAGGACCGTCCGCTCCGTCCCATCCATGTTGGACATCTCAATCTTAGGCCCGTCTCTGTTCCAGTCTGCCCAGTACAGCCGCCTGAGACCAGCAGGACCAAACTAGTGAGAAGAAGCTGCTGCTGCTGCTGGGATTCTACTAATCAGCCAGTTGTTGATGATGGTGATCAGACTACCCTGCTGCCCCTGAGCAAGTCCTGACCCATATCTGCTCCAGGTTCACCTAAAACACTCCCTACAGCACCCTACTGCTGCAGCTGCTGCTGGATCTTCTTAGCTACTGTCATTATATCCATGAAGTCATTTACTAGTCAAGGCAAGGCAAGTTCAAAGACAATTCAAAGTGCTTTCCATAAAACATTCAGAGCATTACAGTGAGGTGCAGATAGTTAAAATATAGTGTGCAGATTTCACACATGCCTATGCATGAAATCTCCACGCTATCTTTTAACTATTATCTTTTAGCATGTGAAAAGAAATGTTTTAACCTGGATTTAAAAGTGTCTACATCTGGTGAAAGTTTAATCTCCACTGGCAACTTGTTTCATAACAGCTAAATGCTGCTTCTCCATGTTTAGTCTGGACTCTGGCCTGGACTAGACCTGAGTCCTTGGATCTAAGAGCCCTGCTGGGTTTGTATTCTCTGAACAGATCACAGATGGATTCTGGGATTTGTAAGCCATCAGTGCAAAAAAATCTATTCTGTGACTGACTGGAAGCCAGTGTAGAGGTTATAGAAGTGGTGTGATGTGTTCAGATGTTAGTCCTGGTTAAACTCTAGCAGCAGCATTCTGGACAAAACTTTTAATTCTGTTGATGTTTTTGAGTTGGTAAAAGCTGCTTTGGTGACAGCTTTGATACGGCTGCTAAAAGTCAAATCTGAGTCTATTAACACTCCAAGGTTACCAACTTGGTCGGTGGTTTTAAGACAACAAGTCTCAAGATGTTTACGAATGCCAACCCTCTTCTCTTTGCTACCCAACAGAAGAATTTCAGTTTTATCTTCATTTTATTGTACAAAATTCTCTCTCATCCAGGTGTTTATTTGCTCCAGACAGTCAGTCTGTTGAGCTGCTACTACTTTGAATTACTGCTACTGGTACTACATGTACTCACGTTAAAACAACTAGTATTTATTTTCCAGTGAGCTAAAGTTCACGTAGATCCTGACTTGGGTTCAGATAGATTCTGTTTTAGAAACCAATTCCTGCTCTGGATGGTTTATTTTCCATCTCTCACCCGTATGCTGGGTTGGTGACGATGGGTCGGGGGTTGACCAGGTCGGTGTCAAACAGGACCCGGCGGTGGCTGCCATCTAACTTGGAGACTTCTATGGTGTCTCGCATGGAGTCGGTCCAGAAGAGGAGACGGGAGATGTGGTCGATGGCGATGCCTTCAGGACTCTGCAGCTCTGAGGAAGAAGGAACAGACACACGGTAGTTCAGACGATGGAAACATCCATCAGGGAGGACCTGCAGCTCTGCCTCAGCCCCGTCTTCTAGCAGCAACATCTGAGTCCCTGGAGACAAGATGTCTCAACTCTTCTGGGCAGATTCTTGCTCTTCAAAGGATGAACCATTTAGGATGAGCTCTAATATGCAGCAAAAAATACGGGCAACCTTTATTCATGTAGCTACATTTTTCTAATGACGCATTTTTCCTGGTGTGCGGGGTGTGTGGCCTGTGGTTGGGTACTTCCTACGATCCAAACAGTCCTATCAGAAATCTGTTTGTGACAACACACTTGACTCCTGGAACAGAAATTCTAGACCTGGTACTCAATGTTTGCTGCCTGTCAGCTACAGCATGCTAGCAGAGTTAGCCTTTAAAGCTGCTAACCTATAACAGCATCTGGCCTTCCTTTATTCAGACAGGATGGCTTTGTCCTGCGTTAGTCTGTGCAGTTCTAAAATTGTTCATTTACAATAGCAAAGAATTTTATGTCTAGTAATCAATAACAGAATGGGCAGCTTCAGATATGCAAAAAACCTAAATACTCAAATACAACAGTTGAAAACAAGACCACCAACATTCCTCCAGTCTGTAGGGTGAACATTACGTGAAGGTTAGTAGAGATGATGAGTTTGACACTAACCCTCTTCTTCTTGAATCAGTGAGACTACAGAGCAGGACTGAGTGCAGATATGGAGCTACTTATGGGGATGCTGGGTTGAGGTAACTGCTCTGTGGTGTCTGCTGTACCTTTGGTGATGACCGGGATGATG
Organism: Amphiprion ocellaris; assembly: GCF_022539595.1. Lineage (NCBI taxonomy): Eukaryota > Metazoa > Chordata > Actinopteri > Pomacentridae > Amphiprion > Amphiprion ocellaris. The sequence goes on from NC_072769.1 coordinate 3,439,312, forward strand.
TCTCCTCCACTCAGACGGGCCTTGCTGATGGCCGGTCCAGTGATGTCTGTCCAGTAAACCATCTTCTCCATGCAGTCGTAGGCTACACCAATCACCACCCGGTCCTGATAGAAGACACACATTCATTCATTCATCTGGAGGCCTTTTTGAAAGAGTCTTTTGTGTTCAGTGACAGAATGTGGCTGGAAGACGCCCACGCTCACGGAGAACTTCATGTTCTGCTGCAGATGATTTACAGGCTTCATGAAGGAGAAGAAAAGAGTTTTCATGCTGAAATCTGCCGAACAACAACTGGAGGATTGTTTCATTAGAAACAAGAATGCCCACAAGCAGCTCAAACAGCGACTCCACACATTCTGTAACATCTGATCATAAAAGGACCACAAAAACCCTCCAGACCAGAGATATTCTGACTGCATGTCATGTCTACAAGGGTTTGGTTTGGGTTTAAGCTCCAGTTGAAGGAGTTTTGTAGCTTGGGTCTTGTTTTTGTAGAGTGTCCATCATTGGTGACAGTAATAAGAGTCTCACTCTGAATTATTTGCACAACTAAGGAGAAGCTAATGTTGGTGGTGGAGGCCAGAATTTACTGTAGTTACGTCACCGTGTGCTCAGACCACAGTAATTACTGTATAGAACTACAGCTGTGCATCACTTTAATGTCAAATGATTTAAAACTGTGTCTCTTCTCCATAATTACTGACGGCAAAAACGCTATAAAACTGCTCTTCATTTCACACTGGAGTCATTCAGTCACACATGTTCAAAGTAGAAAGTGTCTGAAGAAGAAGAATGATGCAGAAAGATCTTTTGGTTTTGTTATGTATAAAAACTATCTATCTATCTATCTATCTATCTATCTATCTATCTATCTATCTATCTATAGTCTATCTATAGTCTATCTATCTATCTATCTATCTATCTATCTATCTATAGTCTATCTATCTATAGTCTCTCTATCTATCTATCTATCTATCGTCTATCTATCTATCTATAGTCTATCTATCTATAGTCTCTCTATCTATCTATCTATCTATCTATCTATCTATCTATCTATCTATCTATCATCAGTACAATGCAGTTTTAAGGTGGAAATGACTGCTTGTTTCACTTATAATGTGTCTTCTAGCATATAAAATACACCATATGGACATGAGGAATACATAAGAAAAAGGTCTTTATACATTTTCAAACTGAAAATGGGAAAAACAAAAACTAAATAAAGTAAATAAATAAAAAGTGTTCCAGCATCAAACCACCTCACTTCCATGGCATGCATGTTTTATTAGGAAAAAAAAAAAGACCTCCTGCAGTTTTTCCCCACCTGGTTCCATGTTAGTGGGAGACTGTTAGCATGAAGCTGTTCTTACTGGGATGTGCAGCAGAGGTTTGGCCTCCTCCTTCTTCATCCTGTATCCGTCCAGCGGCAGGTGTTCGATCTTCCCACTCTGAGCAAACAGCAGGTGTGTTCCAGGAGCGATGGGATGGACGTCAGGCCGTGGGGTCGGACCAATGGGAAGAGGAGTCACTGTCTGGTCAATACCTGTGGAGGACAGGAGAGTTACACCAGGAAGTGGATAAAAACATGTTACAGCATAAAATAATTCCTGAAAAACTTATGAGTGGATTCAAATTAGGGATGCAGGATATTGGAATGATGCCGATATTTTCCAACTCATTTTATACCAACGTTACTATTAACATGATGACCCACTGGCAGGTACAAACATATAAAACTACACTTCACAACACATTCACTGGACAAACTTACATGCAAAACGTGTTTTTAGGTAACATCTTCAAACCAAACAGGTGTTATCTACCTGTCAGTGTAGGATCCAGCCCAGTCTTTATTAGCTAATCCCAATGATTGGGGCAAACATCATATGTAGATACTGTTATATTTCTATGGATTAAACTGAATATATAATATGTATGAGTTATGGAGAAAGTGCATCATGATATAGCCAGAAGCATGGGTGTCCAACATGCGGCCCGCGGGCCAAAAGCAGTCCTCCAGAGGCTCCAGTCCGGCCCTCAAAGTATAAAAATTCCAGAGAAGACAATAACTGCAGATTGTAAATTAGTAAAACTACAAATTTAAAATCATTTCTAGACCATGACAAGTTGTTTTATTCCTAAAGTAAAATACTAGATTGTTCATTGTTCTTTTGTCATTTTGTGTCTCATTTTTGTAATATTTTGTCGTGTATTTTTGTCAGACTTTTGTCTCATGTTTTTGTCATTTTGTTTCTCGTTTCTGTCGTTTTGTGTTTCCTCTTGGTTTCGCTCATGTTTTTTTGTCTTATTTTTGTCATTCTGTGTTTTGCTTCATTCATTGTTTTGTGTATGTTTTTGTTGTTTTGTTTCTGTTGCTTTTGTCATTCTTTGTCTTGTTTGTGTTTTTTGTCCATGTTTTGTTGCTCTGTAACTTTTTTGTCCAATTTTTTTGTCTCTTTTTTGTTTTGTTTTGTGTCGTTTGTGTCATTTTGTGTCATTTTGTGTCATTTTGTGTCTTGCTTTTGTCGTTTTCTGTCTCATTTTTGTAATATTTTGTCTTGTTTTTTTGTCTTCTTTAAGGTAAAATCCTCTCTGGTTCAGTTCCAGATAACTAAATGTTGTGTTTCTTTGTAGACACTCTGTGATCTGGAAGTTGTAATGTGGAAACGATAAACTGAGGCTGAATGTTGATGAAACTGAATTTATTTTTCTTGATAAATTCTAGGTTGTTCATGATGTTTAGTAAAAAGATAATTCCTTAAATGTGAGCATTTTCAGAATGGACTTTTTTGCACTAATACTTAGGAGTTGTGGTTATTTCTAGGTCATTATGGTGTGGTTTTACTGATCTGGTCCACTGGAAATCAGACTGAACTGGATGTGGAACCTGGACTAAGATGAGTTTGTCACCCCTGGATTAAAATGTGATTATTTCAGAATATATTCCCTGATGTTTGTATATTTTTCAGTCACATTCCTGAGTTCTATCTGATCTAAAAGTCCATGAATCCTAATCTTTCCTTCTGTCCAGCTCCCCTGCTGGTGTCACTCTGCACCGTCTGATTCATCTCACTTTTATGGGAACTACTTTGAGCGGGGGACTCACACAGAGGCGTGCTGCCGGGTCCGGTGCGGGTGTTGGGGATCTCCTGGCCGTTGGCGTCCACACACCAGCACTGCCCGATGCTCTGGTGGCACTGAGTGGGTTTGTAGGCTCCGTGTTCGTCACACTGGGGGACGTACTGACCGACGGCCGGCCGCGGACGGAAGAAGGAGAAGAAGCCGGAGCCAGAGGAGGGAGCGGGCTGGGAATTCTGCCGGTGGCGCTCACACTGGGTCTGCTCAGGCTCTGAGGATCCACAATAACAGACAGAGTGAGACGTCTGCACAAGACACAGCAGTGGTGACAGAATCTCTGTTAAATCCAGGAAGACTCAGGGTTTCTGGTTCACCCTCTGAACCTCAGTCATTTCAAGTTTCAAATAAAGTCTCCAAAATAACAGCATCTATCAGAAACTGTAAACAGGAATAATAATTAGTTATTAATAATCATTACATTTCCAGCTTTCAGACTGTCTTTGAGCTGACCGTGAGGTGTGCAGCTCCATCCCAAAACTGACCTTAACCACCAAAAAATATTGTTTCCTTGTCTGAAAAAAATCCAGAAATTCAACAAAAAAATTCCCCAAATTTCTGAAAATTTGCAAAACCTTCAGGAAGAAAATTCCAATAATTCCTTAAAAGTTTCACTTTAAAGTTTTTTTTTTTTAATCCACCAAATTTGGCAAGAAAATTCTTGTAAATATTTACATAAAATGAGTAAAAATCTTCCAAAAAATCCTAAAAATATCTAAAGTGATTCCATATATAGCAGTAAAACTTCTAATCTTTTCTTTAAGAACATTCACATAAAAATCAACCAAAATCCAGCAAATTTTGCTGGATTTTGGTTGATTTTTTTGTGAATGTTCTTAAGAAACATTTTTAATATTTCTTTTCTTCCACCAAAAATGTTCAAAGATTTCCCAAAAATGTTGAAAATGTGGACATCAGAAGTTTCATTGTGAAAATATAATTTTTTTCCCACATTTTCAAACTTTAGAATGGGTCAATTCAACTCGTGGGACGACATGAAGGTTAAATATATATTTGATCATAATCACTTTTTAACATTTAAAAGTTTGCCAAAAATAAAATTTTTGCAGCCGATTCGGAAAAAAACTATTCAACTGAATTCTAGTTATGTTTGTGATTTTAGATTACAGTGAAAAATGAGCTAACGGTGAAGAACAATGTGAGAAAAAACACTCAAACTGTTTGGTGTTCCGAGGTCTGACATGATTTTAAAAAAGATCTGCTTAATGCCTTCATTGGAATCTTTATATTTGTAATGACACACCAGGAAATCAAACCTTTTTACTCCACTACCGCTATTAAAACACCGTCAGTCTAAGCTGATGCTAATGCTAGCATGCTAACCGTGCTATGCTATCATCTAAGAACATCATATCTGCACTTTACCACACATATAACTAGTATGACATCATGCCAATATTCTAAATATTGTTACCTGTTGGCATGAAAATGTTAGCATGATTTTCTTTTATTCGACAACAGATACAGTCACACAAATGGAAAATAGTTCAAACAACGTTACAGATTCAACACAATAATGAGACGTACAAAATGTAAAAATACACTGCTCAAATGAACTGTTGTCTAATCCTACTGCATGTTAAAAATGCTAACATTTAGTTATTAATATAACATATGTACAACATGTCAGAACTCTAACATTAGCATGACAGTCCTCAGTTTAAAGCGGTGTCCAACATGCAGCCCGTGGGCCAAAAGCGGTCCTCCAGAGGGTCCAATCCGGCCCTCAAAGTGTAAAAATTCCAGAGAAGACATTAACTGCAGATTGTAAATTAGTAAAACTATAAATTTAAAATCATTTCTAGACCATGACAAGTTGTTTTGATCCTGAAGTAAAATACTAGATTGCTCATTGTTCTTTTGTCATTTTGTGTCTCATTTTTGTAATATTTTGTCATGTTTTTGTTGTTTTTTTGTCTTTTTTTGTCAGATTTTTGGCGTTTGTCTCATGTTTTTGTCATTATGTTTCTCATTTTTGTCGTTTTGTGTTTCCTTTTTGTCTCGCTTGTGATTTTTGTCTTATTTCTGTCATTTTGTGTTTTGCTTCATTCATCATTCTGTGTTTTTTTTTTGTCATTTGTATTGCTAGTCTAGGTTTTTGTCGTTTTGTTTCTTGTTTTTGTCATATTTTGTCTTGTTTGTGTCATTTCTATTATTTTTTTGTCTCATTTTTGTCATTTGTCAATTTTTTGTCACTGTAACTTTTTATCAAATTGTCGTGTCGTTTGTCTCATATTTTGTCATTTTTTTCCAGTTTTTGTCAATTTGTGTCTCATTTTTGTAATATTTTGTCCTGTTTTTGGTAGGTTTTTTGTCTTTTTTTGTCTGACCTTTGTTGGTTTTATCATGAAGTAAAATACCATATTGTTCAGTTTTAGATACCTGTGATTAAAATTAGTAGTTGTGGTGATTTATAGGTTATTATGCTGTGATTTTACTGGTCCGGTCCACTGGAGATCAAATTGGACTGAACCTGGACTAGAATGAGTTTGACTCTCCTGGCTTAAACAGAATCTTTTTTTTTTTTTTTTAATTGCACTTCTATTACAAGTAATTTTTCATTGCATTCTTATTTTATTTTCTGTCTCTCTGACCAGTGCTGATACAGCTCATATTCAGTTCGTATCTCTTAGTGGATGACAGCGCCTACAGACAGACAGCAGGGCGTCCTCATAGCACCTACAGACAGGAGGGTGTCCTCATAGCGCCTACAGACAGACAGCAGGGCGTCCTCATAGCGCCTACAGACAGCAGGGCGTCCTCATAGTGCCTACAGACAGCAGGTGGTCCTCATAGCGCCTACAGACAGACAGCAGGGCGTCCTCATAGCACCTACAGACAGGGGGGTGTCCTCATAGCGCCTACAGACAGCGGGGTGTCCTCATAGCACCTACAGACAGCAGGGCGTCCTCATAGTGCCTACAGACAGTGGGGTGTCCTCATAGCGCCTACAGACAGCAGGGTGTCCTCATAGCGCCTACAGACAGCAGGGTGTCCTCATAGCGCCTACAGACAGCAGGGTGTCCTCATAGTGCCTACAGACAGCAGGGTGTCCTCATAGTGCCTACAGACAGCAGGGTGTCCTCATAGTGCCTACAGACAGCAGGGTGTCCTCATAGCGCCTACAGACAGCAGGGCGTCCTCATAGCGCCTACAGACAGCAGGGTGTCCTCATAGCGCCTACAGACAGCAGGGTGTCCTCATAGCGCCTACAGACAGCAGGGCGTCCTCATAGCGCCTACAGACAGGAGGGTGTCCTCATAGTGCCTACAGACAGCAGGGCGTCCTCATAGCGCCTACAGACAGCAGGGTGTCCTCATAGCGCCTACAGACAGCAGGGCGTCCTCATAGCGCCTACAGACAGCAGGGTGTCCTCATAGCGCCTACAGACAGCAGGGTGTCCTCATAGCGCCTACAGACAGGAGGGTGTCCTCATAGCGCCTACAGACAGCAGGGCGTCCTCATAGCGCCTACAGACAGCAGGGTGTCCTCATAGCGCCTACAGACAGCAGGGTGTCCTCATAGCGCCTACAGACAGCAGGGCGTCCTCATAGCGCCTACAGACAGCAGGGTGTCCTCATAGCGCCTACAGACAGCAGGGTGTCCTCATAGCGCCTACAGACAGCAGGGCATCCTCATAGCGCCTGCAGACAGACAGTGGGGTGTCCTCATAGCGCCTACAGACAGCAGGGTGTCCTCATAGCGCCTACAGACATGGGGGTGTCCTCATAGCGCCTACAGACAGTGGGGTGTCCTCATAGCGCCTACAGACAGACAGCAGGGTGTCCTCATAGTGCCTACAGACAGACAGCAAGGCGTCCTGATAACACCTACAGACAGACAGCGGGGTGTCCTCATAGCGCCTACAGACAGACAGCAGGGTGTCCTCATAGTGCCTACAGACAGCAGGGTGTCCTCATAGCACCTACAGACAGCAGGGTGTCCTCATAGCGCCTACAGACAGCAGGGCGTCCTCATAGTGTCTACAGACAGACAGCAGGGTGTCCTTATAGCGCCTACAGACAGACAGCAGGGCGTCCTCATAGCGCCTACAGACAGACAGCAGGGTGTCCTCATAGCGCCTACAGACAGACAGCAGGGTGTCCTCATAGCGCCTACAGACAGACAGCAGGGTGTCCTCATAGCGCCACGTCTCCCAACAATCAGACACAAAGACAGAGGAGCATGAGAGAGGACGAAGATAAAAGACCAACTCCTGAGACTAAAGGAAACGAAGTGCTGCTGCCAGGAAGAGATGCTGTGACAAGTTTTGACAAAGGACACCAAATGATGCCTTTAGAGGCCAGGAGGGTCATAAAAACGATGAAAATATGACAAAACTGTGGTGCAGAGGAGTGAAGCTGTAATTAACTCTGAGCTCTCAGCTCCTGACACCTGGAATGAAGGAGAACGAAGCTTTGGTATGATGGCTAACCACCAACAACAACAACAAACCAGCCACCTGCTGTCAGCCAATCAGGCGTCTGCATGCTGAATATTACAGAGACTTCAGATCCTGGAACAGCAGCACTGTTCGGCACTTTCAACAAAGAAAAACGACGGTACTCTGACTGCTGATACTTGACTACACACTCCTAGTGTTTGCTGCCATTCCTAGTTGTCTACATGTTGTCAGATCCAGTGACGAAGATGAACGATGAAGACACTAATATAAAAGGAATTTAAACAGAAGGAAGAAGAAACAAGAAAATAAACAAGGACAGAAACAAGTGTAGCTAGACAGAGGGATGGAATAAGGGATAAATCCATGGAACCAGAAGGAAGGGACACTCACCATTCTTATTCTGACTGTAAAAACTGAGCCTACTAAGTGTTGTCACTGTGCTGCTAACAGCTCCTTCTGAGGAACTCCAGGATCTGAGTTCCTGATGAGGCAAAGAAGGCTTTTTTCCACTGCTAGAACCCTTGAACAAGCGCCGTGTTCTGCCCTTTGGATGTTCTTGTCGAGTTGCAGTCTCCCCCTGTCTAGAACTAGAACTAGAACTAAAACTAGAACTAGTACTAGAACTAGAAGTAAAACTAGAAATAGAACCAGCACTAGAGCAAGCACTAGAACTAGGACTAGCACTAGAACTATAGGACTAAAATTAGAACTAACACTAGAACTAGGACTAGAACTAAAACCAGCAGTAGGACTAAAACTAGAACTAGGACTGGAACTAGCACTAGAACTAGCACTAGGAGGAGAACTAGAACTAGCACTAGAACTAGCACTAGCACTAGAACTAGCACTAGAACTACAACTAGCACTAGGACTAGGATTAAAACTAGAACTAGCACTAGAACTTGGACTAGAACTAGAACTAGCACTAGAACGAGGACTAGAACTACAACTACAACTAGCACTAGAACTAGCACTAGAACTAGGACTAGAACTAGGACTAGAACTAGCACTAGAACAAGGACTAGAACTAGCACTAGAATTAGAATTAGAACTAGGACTAGAGCTAGAACGAGAACTAGAACTGGAACTGGAATAGAATAGAACAGCTTTATTGTCGTCATCCATAGGGGAATGATGAAAATATATATAGCTGCTAGTGGATGGTGCATTGATAACAAGCTAAATGAAATAACAATAATAACAAGTGTACATATAAATCCAGACCATAATACCATCACCATCTTCAGGGTAAACTTCACCACACCGCAGGCTAACACAACAAACCTTGATTTATCTTCCACATAAAACTGGAGTTGTGACCAGAAATGACTACTTGTCATTGTTTAGTGAAGCTTCTCCACCATAATAGAAACAGAACGGCTGATTATGGGCCTGTTCATCGGGACGTTTGAGCCGACTCACATCTACTACTAGTTCCTGCAGTGGAAAGTTACTCAACTACTAGTCTACAAAGTCCACTTGTCATCAGACAGTCCCTATTCGAACTTTGCTTTCTTAAAGTTCAGGAAATTTCAAGGTGATGTCTGTTTTCTCAGTTTGCTTGTTTTATGTATTTTCACAAAACTATAGTTTAACAAACAGGAGGTGAATGTAAATCTGTAACTACACCACCTGTCTTTAGTTTGGACACACCTCCTCATTTAATGGTTTTTATTTTCATGACTATTTCCATTGTACATTCTCCCTGAAGGCATCAAAACTATGAATGAACACATCTGGAATTATGTAGTAAACAAGAAAGTGTGAAATAAGTCAAAACATGTTTTTATTTTAGATTCTTCAAATTATTCAATTTGAATTAAAAATAGTCAATAACGGCTCAAAATCTGTCCAAAATAATTTGTAAAACAAGTTGAAATTATTCCCAAAAAGTGTTAAAAATGGTACAAAATTACTCAAAATATGTCCAAAATTTGCTTCTCGTAAATGACCCAAAAGAAGTGCCAAATAACCCTGAACAAATCCCAGAAAAACTCAAAATTTTTTCAGAATGATTGAATTTGTCCAAACAAATTAAAAATTGCCAAAAATGACTTAAAATCTGTCTAAAATAACTTGTAAAACAAGTTGAAATTTGTCCCTTTATCACAACTAATTGTAGTAAATGACTTGAAAATTTTCGATAATGAACTGAAACTTGTGTTCAGTGACTCGAAATGTGTCCTAAATGACTCAAAAATCATCCAAACTGACTCAGACTTTATCCATTATGAGTAAATATTTGTCCACAATGACTTGAAACTTGTTCAAAACTACTCAAAACTTCTCAAAACATGTTAAAATTAGTCCAGAATTAGACAAATCTTGTCCCAAACGACTCTAAAGAAGTCCCAGATAACCCTGAACAAGTCCCAAGAAACTCAAAGATTGTTCAAAATGATTGAATTTGAATTAAAAATTACCAATAATTACTCAAACTCTGTCCGTACTGTTAGATTCTTCTGAACAGCCACCCTTTGCTTTGATTCCTGCTTTGAACACTCTTGTTATTCTCTAGAGGAGCTTCATGAGGTAGAACCTGAAATGGTTTTCCAACAGTCTTGAAGGAGTTCCAGAGATGCTGAGCACTTGTTGGTCCTTCTGCCTTCACTCTGTGGTCCATCTCATCCCAAACCATCTGGATTGGGTTTAGGTCAGGTGACTGTGGAGGCCAGATCATCTCCATCATCTCCTTCTTGGTCAGATAGTCCTTCCACAGCCTGGAGGTGTGTTTGGGGTCATTGTCCTGTTGGACAATAAATGATGGTCCCACTAAACCAAACCGGATGGGATGTCATCTCGCTGCAGGATGCTGTGGTAGCCATGCTGCTTCAGGGTTCCTTCAGTTTGGAATAAATCCCCAATAGTGACCATCACACCTCCTCCTCCATGCTTCACGGTAGGAACCATGCATGTAGAGACCATCCGTTCACCTTTTCTGGTCTCACTAAGACACGACAGGTGGATCCAAAGATCTCACATTTGGACTCATCAGACCAAAGCCCAGATCTCCACTGGTCTAATGTCCATTTCTGGTGTTTCTGGGTCCAAACTAATCTCTTCTGCTTGTTGCTTTTCCTTAGTAGTGGTTTCTTAGCAGCTATTGGACCATAAAGGCCTGATTGGTTCAGTCTCCTCTGAACAGTTGATGTAGAGATGTGTCTGCTACTAGAACTCTGGGTGGCATTTATCTGGGCTCTAATCTGAGCTGCTGTTAACTTGACATTTCTGAGGCTGGAGACTGGGATGAACTTCTCCTCAGCAGCAGAGGAGACTCTTGGTCTTCCTTTCCTGGGGAGGTCCTCATGTGAGCCAGTTTGGTCGTAGCACTGGATGGTTTTTGAGACTGCACTTGGAGATACATTCAAAGTCCTTGTGGGTTCCTGGGTAGTTCCTAGATGGTTCCTGGTAGGTTCCTGGGTAGTTCCTAGATGGTTCTTCGTAGGTTCCTGAGTAGTTCCTACATGGTTCTTCATAGGTTCCTGGGTAGTTCCTAGATGGTTCTTTGTAGGTTCCTGGGTAGTTCCTAGATGGTTCCTGGGAGGTTCCTGAGTAGTTCCTAGATGGTTCTTCGTAGGTTCCTGAGTAGTTCCTACATGGTTCTTCATAGGTTCCTGGGTAGTTCCTAGATGGTTCTTTGTAGGTTCCTGGGTAGTTCCTAGATGGTTCCTGGGAGGTTCCTGAGTAGTTCCTAGATGGTTCCTGGCACGTTCCTGGGTAGTTACTAGATGGTTCCTGGATAGTTCCTAGATGGTTCTTCGTAGGTTCCTGGGTAGTTCCTACATGGTTTCTTGAGGATTCATTCAAAGTTCTTGAAATGTTCCTGATGGACTGACCTTCATGTGTTAAAGTAATGATGGACTTCCTTGTAGGTTCCTGGATAGTTCTTAGATGGTTCCTGGTAGGTTCTTTGGCAGTTCATAGATGGTTCTTCATAGGTTCCTGGGAAGTTCCTTGATGGTTCCTTAAGGATTCATTCAAAGTTCTTGCAGTTTTCCGGACTGACTGACCTTCAGTTCTTAAAGTAATGATGGACTGTCATCTCTCTTAGCTGATTGGTTCTTGCCATAATATGGATTCTAACAGTTGTCAAATAGGGCTGTCAGCTGTGGACCAACCTGACTTCTGCACAACACAACTGATGGTCCCAACCCCATTAAGAAGGCAAGAAATTCCACTAATGAACCTTGACAAGGAACACCTGTGAAGTGAAACCATTTCAGGTTCTGCCTCATGAAGCTCATCCAGAGAAGGCCAGGAGTGTTCAAAGCAGGAATCAAAGCAAAGAATCTAAAATATAAAACATGTTCTGACTTATTTCACATTTTTTTGTTTCCTACATAATTCCAGATGTGTTCATTCATAGTTTTGGTGCCTTCAGTGAGAATCTACAAAAGAAACATTCATGAACATAAAACCTTTAAATGAGAAGGTGTGTCCACACTGTTGATGGTAGTTTACGTTAAGCAATGGATTAATCTACATTTGGTGCTTTATTGAGTATTGAGTATTTGTACTGCGTACTGTGTATTTGTACTGACTGTGTGGTCCTGTTCAGTGGAGGAACATGTCATCCTGTCCAGCAGCGTGGCTGACTGATGTGTTTTTAATAGTCGGTCCTATGGCACAGCAATTTAAGAGGCTTTGGGAACACACAGTACTGTTAGTATATATTCATTCTACCATCAGGAACCTCAGCTGGCATGAAGTCTGTTTACATTCTGATCACTTCACCAATGTTTCCACTGCCTTCCTGTCACCTCATCTCTGTTTATACTCTACTGAATTTACACAGCTTTCATTTATCCCTGACAGGTTTATAAAACCACATTAACCACATCTTAATACTTATTATTCCTACTTTTATTCCTTTTATTGTTGTTTTCCTTCTATGGTATTTATTTATCTTTGCTTGGAGTCTTATTGAAATCTGCAGCAGCTTCCTCCCATCCTGATTAACCCTGTTGGTTGGTTGGCTGGTCTGTGATGGAGGGTTGAGGGTTTACCTGAGGGGCTGCACTGGAAGCCATCTCCATGGAAACCAGGAGAACACCTGCAGATGTAGGAGCCCTGTGTGTTGGAGCAGGAGGCATCACGGTGGCATCGATCCTGCTGGCACTCATCTACATCTGCACAGATACGAATAAGAAAAAAAGAGGCAAAGATGAAGACAAACCAATGATGCAGGAACTTATGGGTCCGAATTGGTGTGTGTCTCTGGAAGGGTTTTAAAATGTCCTACTGATACATTCTAGAAGTTGGTTCTAAAAGGTTCCTGGCTAAACCACTTCACTTGAATTCTAGATGAGAATATGTATCTTGGAAGCAGTTTTGAATTTAAACCACATTTCAGAGTCTTCATTTGTCCAACTTTTCTACAGTCAAGCAGAGTTTTTTTTTAAAAAAAAGTTCTATTGAGATCTAAAAAGTCCCTACTGGAGCTGTTCTCCTAAACAACACTCCAAACATTAATAAAACACACAAACCTTCTTTTACATTTTAAGCTAACATTACAAAATAAGTGTCTACAGTCATGCCTGCAGTTCTGTGAAGCTAGACTTAGTTAGACTAACAATCCTAAAGTTTACAGAACTTAGGAATGGAAACACAGATAAGAAAGCACTGAAGGGATCTTTAGTTCTTTGGAACAACTTCAGATCAAGATCCACCAGTTTAGAAATGCTGCATCTGAGCTCTCTATTAGACCTTGCTAACTGTCCACATGGTGTTTTATCTGCTAGGAAATACAGCATGACTGAAAAAAGAGCTGACTTTCAGACATGCAGCTGATGTTGACAGCTCCTGAGTAGACACGGTTATATTTAGAGAGAAAAGATTGGAAACCACTCTTCAGCGTCTACAGATGTGTTTTCAGTGCTCCAACCTCAGTGTACAGACAGTTTAGTCCTCCTGTTCTGCTGTTCTCTGTCCAGTAGAGTCTGGTATGAACACCATGAGCCCAAACAACAAGCCAGAGTCAGAAAGAACTCAGCCAGAAGTAAAGAAGAATCCTCCAACAGCTGATCTAAACCTGATGGACCCATCTGGACTACAGAGAGGGACAGAAGACACTGAGACAGACTCAATCCACAGAAGAACAAGTTCTCTAAGATGCAGAACAACCTACGTGTCAACACCTTTGAAGACCGTTACTGAAAACATCTCCACAGTTCTGTACATGAAAGAGATGAGCTGAACCTGGAAGGTCTGGTTCCAGTGGAAGCATTTCCTGTCCTCTCTGGTTCCCATAAAGCTGACCTACATGATATTACACCGTTAAAAAACTGACTCAACAGATCCTCCCTGTTCTGCTGGAGAAAAGCTCTGGGGCTCCATAAACTGATATTTAGGTTTTGATCATAACTGGTCTAAGGGTTGCAGGCGTCGTATCTCATAGAGAAAAGCTGCTTTCTTCGCTCTTATTTGCTTAGTTGTTTTTAACTATTGCACAATAACAAGACTGTAATCATGAAATACTTTCTTAGTTATTATAGTCAGTCAGACTTAGGTGATGAGGTTGTTTTTCCATAAACTGGTAACTTCTGGTCACTGCCAGACTAAATGAAAAAAATGGACCAATGGTGTTGGCTGGACAGAAATCACAAAATGACTTATTTTTGAGTCTCATTTGATGGAGTCTTTGAGGTGTAAAATAGGACCGATGGATAAATTTATAGTGAATCATCTGGTGGTTTGGATTTCTAGATGAAATAGTAACATTTGACCAAACAGATTACCAGTTTAGTTCTGAGGAAGCATCAATGTCACTTTTCCAGAGTCTATTTAAATGCAGATGTTTCTATGAAGCCTCAGCTATCAGTCTGTACAGATCAGAGGTAATACTTTGTTTTTATCTTTAGGACTCAATTTGATATGGAAAGGATGATCTTCTAATTCAGTGGAACACCTTGCTGCATGTAACTGTAGATAAAAAAAGGAAAAAGGAAGGTCAAAAGTTCTTTGTAGTTCCCAGAATCCAGGGAGACCTTGTTTCCCTGTGATGTCTGGAAGAGCGTTTATTCCCTTATCACTCCACTGGGGGAAGGAAATCGGTTTCTTTGTATGTGTGATAAACTGTTCATCCAATCTGATATATTCAACGGTAAAAGGAAAAATCTCAAGGCATTCTTCAGGCAGCAGCTCAGATGTAGCCTTCGTTCTGCTGCGACCTTCAAATCAGACTGTATGAATCATTGCTATCTAGCTGTTTCTCATACGAGTCATAGCAGCTCGACTCAGCCCAAGGTCTGCCGGCTCCACTAACACCCAGCTGCTGCAGTAAACTCACCTCGACACGCCCGGCCGTCACCTGTAAACCCCGGCAGACAGGAGCAGACGTAGTCCGAGCCTCCGGTGTAGCTGCAGAGAGCTCTCTGAGGAACATCACAGTCATGACTTCCTCTCTGGCAGTGATCCACCGGACGGTTCTCTGCTGCAGGACCAGACAGACGACAAGTTAGCCTCTAGAAGCTAACAAGCTAGCCTCTAGAAGCTAATATGTTAGCCTCTAGAAGCTAACATGTTAGCGTCTAATTCAGGGGTGTCCAACTCATTCTAGTCCAGGTTCCACATTCAGCCCAGTTTGATCTCCAGTGGATCGGACCAGTTTTTACTCTATGATCAAAACGACAAAAGTCAGATAAAAAAAGACAAAAAAACCAAGACAAAATATTGCAAAAATGAGACACAAAACGTCAAAAAAATTTGACAAATGCCACGAAATAAAAAAAGTGACAAAAAATTTAGACAAACAAGTTACAAAGCAACAAAAAAATGGATAAACGACAAAAATGAGACAAAAAAACACAAAACGGCATGCAAAACAATGAATAAAGCAAAACACAAAATGACAAAAATAAGACAAAAAACACAAGCGAGACAAAAAGGAAACACAAAACGACAAAAACGAGAAACAAAATGACAAAAACATGAGATGAAAGTCAGAAAAAAATAAAAAAGACAAAATATTACCAAAATGAGACACAAAATGACAAAAACAAGACAAAAAAATGACAAAAAAATTGAGAAACAGCACGAAACAAAACAAGAAAGAGACAAAAAATTTCATTAAAAAATTACAAAGCAACAGAAAAATGGGCAAACGACAAAAAAGAGACAAAACGAAAAAAAAGGCACACAAAACAATGAATAAAGCAAAACACAAAATGACAAAAATAAGACAAGAACCAAAAGTGAGACAAAAAGAAAACACAAAACGACAAAAAACAACAAAAACGAGACAAAATATTACAAAAATGAGGCACAAAAGAAAAATGGACAATCTAATATTTTACTTTAGGATCCAAACAACTTGTCATGGTCTAGAAATGATTATAAATTTATAGTTTTACTAATTTACAATCTGCAGTTAATGTCTTCTCTGGAATTTTTACACTTTGAGGGCCGGATTGGACCCTCTGGAGGACCGCTTTTGGCCCACGGGCCTCATGTTGGACACCTCTGCTCTAGAACTCTAGAGCTAACATGTTAGCGGCTAACATGTTAGCTTCTAGAGGCTAACAGTTAGCCTCTAGAAGCTAACATGTTAGCGGTGGAACAGAGTCAGACTGAGTTTAACAGAACTCTCTTTCTAGCTTTTTTCGATTTCTTGACTATTTTCTCATTTCATTTATTGTTTGAAGCACTTTTTTTTTTACTCCAAATAGTGAAAAACACTTAATATTATCTTGCTGGAGCTTCACCAATGTGAAAATTAGCTGTTTTTCTCAGTTTTAGATCACCACAAACTGGAAATCTTTAGTTTTTGGACAAAACATTGAACAAAACTTGGACCCTTTTCTCCACATTTTATAGACTAAACTGTTCATTTGCTCACTAATTTATAATTAAAATAATCATTGGTTCTAGAACTAGCGCTAGTAGAGGACTTTTTGCCAAGTAATCAGGCTACTGGGGGATCATTATATATATCATATATATATATATATATATATATATATATATATATATATATATATATATATATATATATATATGTATGTATATATATATATACACATATATGTTCATAGTGAAAACTTCCACATTTTCAACATTTTTGGGAAATTTTTGAAAATTTTTTTTGCGAAAAAAAAAAATCTTTCTTTAATAACATTCAGAAATAAATCAACCAAAATCCAGCAAATTTCGCTGGATTTTGGGTGATTTTTTTGTGAATGTTCTTAAAGAAAATACTAGAAGTTTTACTGATATATATGTAATCACTTTAGATATTTTTAGGATTTTTTTGGGGAAGATTTTTACTAATTTTTTGAAAATATTTACTTTTTTTTATTTCTGGCCAAATTTGGGGGGGGGGGTTGTTTGTTTGTTTTGTTTTTTTAAATAAAACTTTTAAGGGAAACTTTTAAATAATTTTCTTCCAAAACATTTTGCAAATTTTTATAAATTTGGAGAAATTTTTGATGAATTTTTTTTTGTTTTTTTAGACAAGGGAACAATATTTTTTGGTAAATGAGGACAACAGGAGGGTTAAACAAAGTCATACACTCCACCCACCTGCACACACAGCTGTGAACACACACACACACACACACATACACACACACACACACACACACACACACACACACACACACACACACACACACACACACACACACACACACACACACACACACACACACAGCTATCAACACACACACATTAAAACGTACCGATGCAGGTCTTTCCATCGCTGGCGAACACGAAGCCAGCAGAGCATTCACAGCTGAAGCTTCCAGGCTGATTCCTGCACACAGCGTTCTGTCCACACACCTGGACACCACCCTGGCACTCATCAACATCTGGTCACACATCAGTCACATAGAAAGGTGCTGAATTAAGTACTCAAACGTCTCTGCAGGTGTACAGATGGTTTGATCACCTGTATCAGCTGATTATAGGTACATTATAGACCAGGGGTGTCCGACTGAAGGGCCACATTCAGCTCAGTTTGATCTCCAGCGGACCGGACCAGTTAAATTACAGCATATTAACCCATAAAACTCCAAATGTTTCCTTTGTTTTCATGCAAAAAAGTATGTTTTTAAATGTTCACATTTAATGAGCAAAACATCATGAACAACCTGAAGCGCCTTCAGAAAAAGGAATTCAGTTTCATCAACATTCAGCCTCAGTTTATCATTTCCACATTACAACTTCCAGATCACAGTGTCTACAAAGGAACACATTTAGTCATGATCAAAACAACAACAGTCAAGAAAACACAAAAAACAGCAAAAAACAAGACAAAATATTACAAAAATGAGACACAAAATGACAAGAACAAAACGACAAAAAATGAGACAAACGACACAAAACAAAACAGAAAAGAGACAAAAAAATTAGGCAAGAAAGTTACAAAGCGACAAAAAAAATTGACAAATGACACAAGACAAAAAAATACAAAATGATACAAAAAACAATGAATAAAGCAAAACACGAAATGAGAAAAATAAGACAAAAATACAAGCGAGAAAAAAGGAAACACAAAACAATAAGAACAAGAGATGAAAGACAAAAGTCAGACAAAAACAAAAACAAGACAAAATATTACAAAAATGAGACACAAACGACATGAAAAAAAATAAGAGACAAAAAATTAGACAAAAATGTTACAGAGACAAAAAAATGGACACAACACAAATGAGACCAAAAAAAATTACAAATGAAAGACACAAAATGACAAAAATGAAGCACAACATGATGAATAAAGCAAAACACAAAATGACAAAAACAAGACAAAAAGCACAAGTGAGACAAAAAGGAAACACAAAATGACAAAAATGAGAAGCAAAACGACAAAAACATGAGACGAAAGTCAGACAAAAAACAACAAAAACAAGACAAAATAGTGCGAAAATGAGACACAAAATGTCAAAAAAAATTGACAAACGACACGAAATAAAACAAAAAAGAGACAAAAAATTAGACAAACAAGTTACATGTTAGCTTCTAGAGGCTAATGAAATGTAGAGAACAATTTCTGTCGTTCAGAGGTGAGGAGTGATTTTGTTAAAGTCTTCTAGAGGACAAACTGCTGCTGAAACCCTCTGAAGGGTCAGTAGAGACGTCGATGCTACAGCTAAGGTTGTATCAACAACACTGCAAAAAAGACAAGGAGGATAATAACCTACAGGCTCCACAGCAGAAGAAAAAAGAAAAGGAAGATTTGGTTGCAAAAAAAAGAAACGCATGAGTTGTACGGAAATAAATCAGCTACAGAAATGATGATGTTGACTAAAAACTGGTACAAAACAACACGACTAATTAGTTTGACCCTTTAAATCAGCAGCACAGAGCTCTGTATGATGGTTGAAAAGTTAAATCTGAATGTTCCTCAAAGCAAAGAACTGTTTCAGGTGTTTTTGCAAGTGCTACACCATATAAAAGGCAGAAACACTGATGTCAGAACTTTCCATGCTTCCATTAACCCTCCCGTTGTCCTCATTTACGGGCACCAAAAAATATTGTTTCCTCGTCTGAAAAAAATCCAAAAATTGAGCAAAAAATTCCCCCAAATTTCTGAAAATTTGCAAAACTTTCAGGAAGAAAGAAAATTCCAATAATTCCTAAAAAGTTTGCCTTAAAAGTTTTATTTAAAAAAAACAAAAACAAATGTGGCATGAAAATATTTTCAAAAAATGAGTTAAAATCTTCCAAAAAATCCCAAAAATATCTAAAGTGATTACATCTATGTCAGTAAAACTTCTAATATTTTCTTAAGAACATTCACAAAAAAATCAACCAAAATCCAGCAAATTTCACTGGATTTTGGTTGATTTTTATGTGAATGTTCTTAAGAAACATTTTTAACATGACCATTTAATGTGGCCATTTCATTTTCAGTCATTTTAAATACTTCTCTGTTCATTCTTCTGAAAAGATTTAAGCAATTTTGGTAAATTTTTGAGTCATTGTGGGAAATTTTTTTTTTTCATTTCTGATAACCTTTGTGCAATTCTGGACAAATTTTCTGCAATTTTGGATCATCTTCCTGTCATTTTGGATGATTTTTACAGCATTTCAGACAAATTTAGTGGCATTCTGCAAATTTTCAGACATTCTTATCCTTTCTGGATAAGTCCTGATAAGTTCTCAGCAGTGGATTTGTAGTAGGATCACAATCATGTGATCGGCAGCAGATGTACTCAAAACTGAAAATTTTCATCTCATTGTCCATAATTGAAATAGTCATAATAATCATGTAATTTTACATGAGATCACATTATCTTTCTGGCTTTTAAATGTTAAGAAAAGAAAAAAGACTTAGAGAAATGAAAGAAAGAAAGAAAGAAAGAAAGAAAGAAAGAAAGAAAGAAAGAAAGAAAGAAAGAAAGAAAGAAAGAAAGAAAGAAAAACAAAGCTCTATGCAGACGACACGCTATTGTCAGCCATTCAGATACTGCACCAAGCATTTTAACTGCAAAATGCACTTTTTTTGAGAGTTAAAACTCACCTTCAATATAAACAGGACTGAATACTTGCTCTTTTCAACAGCCGTAGGGCATCATTTTAGATCAAAAACACATTTAAATTCAAGTTTGACTCGCTAGTCTGCCAGCTACGACATAAAATTGGGTGTTTGTGCAGAAATATGTCTCCATTTCTCATGTTTAGCTTTTGATTCAGCATCAAACACTGAAGCGACGTAGTGTTCACTTGTTGTCATGGTTACAGTGATGCTGTGTCATTGTCTGGCGATGATACAGAAATCTCTAACAAATCTGTGGATCCAGACTATAAGCTGCATCACTGCCAAAATCTAATCAATTGGTCTTTATGTCATTTCTGACCTTCCCTGAAAATTTCATCCAAATCCGCTGATCCGTTTTAGAGTAATGTTGCAAACAGACAGACGGACGGATGGACAGACAGACAGAAAGATGGCGATCGTCACTTAACTCCGAACTTTCACAAGCTTAGTTTTATGTAATTACAGCAGACTTGTGGACAGCAGCTTCACATACATCTTACTGTCTGCTTTATTACTGAGAACAACTTAAGAGTCTCTGTTTGCAAACAGCTTTTTCCTGGATGATCATACCAGGCAGGACTCTAACATCAGTATACACCTGTTCATCATCATTGTGCCACTTTCTATTTTACATTACTTTATTTTTAAAGTGCTTATTCTACACTGTATGTTTTAAATCTGTTTGTTTTTAAATCTATTTAAATCTGTTTGCTGTTCTTTTGTCTGTTTTGTTTTTCATACATGTAAAGCACTTTGTAACTTGGTGCAGAAATGAGGTTATTCAAAAACCTGTTCCACTTATTCCCACATGAGTTTCATCACTGTGAGGTTGGGTGTGTTACCATGGCAGTAGTGTCCGTCTCCAGCAAAACCAGTCACACATTCACAGCTGAACTGGAGGTCTTCACCAGGTCTGCACACGGCGTTGATGTCACAGCCGTGTCGACCAGTAAAACAAGGATTCTGCTCTGGGGGACCACCTGTCAGAAACATAAAAACAACACTGTCAGAAACAGAGAAACAACACTGTCAGAAACAGAGAAACAACACTCTCAGAAACATAAAAACAACAGTCAGTAACATAAAAACAACACTGTCAGAAACAGAGAAACAACACTGTCAGAAACAGAGAAGCAACACTCTCAGAAACATAAAAACAACAGTCAGAAACATAAAAACAACACTGTCAGAAACAGAGAAACAACACTGTCAGAAACAGAGAAACAACACTGTCAGAAACAGAGAAGCAACACTCTCAGAAACATAAAAACAACAGTCAGAAACATAAAAACAACACTGTCAGAAACAGAGAAACAACACTCAGAAACATAAAAACAACAGTCAGAAACATAAAAACAACACTGTCAGAAACAGAGAAACAACACTCTCAGAAACATAAAAACAACAGTCAGAAACATAAAAACAACACTGTCAGAAACAGAGAAACAACACTCTCAGAAACATAAAAACAACAGTCAGAAACATAAAAACAACGCTGTTGTGCTTTATGATGATCTGTCACTGAGTCCTGATGTTCTATAAAAGCAATGAACAGACAGGAACTTAATCTTCTAGTCGCATCTTTTGATGATCAACAAACGGTTTCATTACTTGTGATTCAGCAAGAGATAAAATGACAGGAATAAGTCGCTGAATTTGTGTCCTCTTGTTCCCGTTGTGCAGCTGAATGCTCCATGTTTGAAGTTTCCTGGTCAGGAAACACCACCCAGATGTTCCACTTTCTGCCAACAAACCCCAGCTGAGTGCTGTTTGCTTGTGTAACCCAGAACCCCCCCAGCGCCCCAATCAACAAGCACCACCTGCATTTTTGCCTTTAACCCTCAGTTTTATTGGTTTAAATTCTCCTGATGCCCTTCCCTGTAATCTGCTGCAGACTGGAGGTTGGTATCTCCCTGACCTCCGTCGCTGAGCATCACCCCCTGCCAACCCTCACAGCCTCTCTGATAGCAGCTGAGGAAATACAGGCCGGCTCACATTACTGTTTGTCTTCCTCTGATGTTCCTCTAAAACACCACGAGGCACTAAACTGCTGGAGGCGTGTTTCAGTGCATTCCTCTGGGTAATAACACTCATCAGTTTACTCCGACTGCCCCTGACAGACGAGCACACTGGAAAAAATGCACCTCCCAAAACAAGAACAAAAACTCATTTCAAGGAACTTTTACCTTGAAAGAAGTGGAAAAATCTGCCAGTAGAACAAGTGAAAAATGCCTTGGTAAGATTTCTGGAAATAAGAGACGATATTTAGAATCTTGAGATAGCAAAATTAGCTGGAAAAACTTATTTTAAGCTATATTTTACCAGGATTGTCAAGCTTAGTTGTCTTAAAATGAGCCAGACATGCTTTTAAAAAAAAAAAAAAAAAAAAAGCAGTTTTTCACTCAAAAATAGATTTTCACTTTCATGTAACCTCCTAATCTGAGATGTATTAACCCTCCTGTTGTCTTCATTTACGGGCACCAAAAAATATTGTTTCCTTGTCTGAAAAAAATCCAAAAAATCAGCAAAAAAATTCCCCAAATTTCAGAAAATTTGCAAAACCTTCAGGAAGCAAATTCCATTAATTCCTTAAAAGTTTCCCTTAAACGTTTTATTATTTTGTTTTTAAATCCTCAAATTTTGCAAGAAAATTCTTGTAAATATTTTCAAAAAATGAGTAATAATCTTCCAAAAAAATCCTAAAAATATCTAAAGTGATTCCATATATATCAGTAAAACTTCTAATATTTTCTTTAAGAACATTCACATAAAAATCAACAATTTTTTTGTGAACATTCTTAAAGAAACATTTTTAATATTTCTTTTTTTCCAAGAAAAAATGCTCAAAGATTCCCAAAAATTTTGAAAATTTGGACATCAGAAGTTTCACAGTAAATTTTTTTTTTTGTCCCACATTTTCAAACTTTAAAACAAGTCAATTTGACCAACAGGACGACACGAGGGTTAAACTTATTTTGAGTTTTCTTGTAAAATTCAAATCAAAACAAGATAATTTCAAGATTGTTTGACTTAACAAGATATTTAAGATGCATTGTCTTAAAACAAGTCCCTCCATCTGCTGAAACATCTCTTGTTACATGAATTTATCTTAATTCAAGTGGGATGAGACATTTTGACTAAAAATAAGACAAATTGACATGGTAGGTCTATTTTTGTAGTGCAGGAGACAAAGACCTGAACATTTACCGACCTGAATCCATCTGTGGCTGTACAACATGAACCTCTGTCACTGAAAAAATAGACTGTACATCAAAATAGTAGCCTGCAACTACAGCAGGAAGCCTCATTAAGTGACTGAGGACACATTAGGACTGTACAGAATCCCATTTCCACCAGGAAAATAAAATGAAAGCTGCAACAATTATGTCGATTATTGATTTATCTGCCAATACTTTCTTGATAAAACCAAAAAACTAGAGCACATTCTCCTACCATTTTCATAAAACAGTATTTAGACAACTGAAACATAGCTTTGAATGTTTTCATTTATTTACAGGAGGTCCTTGGTTTACGACGTCCTCGACTTACGGCGTTTCACCGTTATATCGGAACTAATTACGGGCCGGTCCTCGGTTTAACGTACGGCATTTCATCATTACGTTGAAAATGGTTACGTGGAACTAGTTGGCGAGCGGAGCGGACGAATACATCGTCGCGCAGCGCTGTAAGACGGCTTTGTTTGCATTTGCCGCCACATTGGATTGTGCTACATTCACTAACTTCATCATGGCTCCCACCGTCAGTCAGACTCTTCTGATGCTTCAAAGAAAAGGAAATTCATCTCCATGGAAGTGAAATTAGATAGAATAAAACACTGGGAACAGGGCCAAACACCGACCAACATGGGCCGGTTGCTTGGACTAATAAGTCTCACAACTGTCTGGACGATCATCAGTGATAAAACTCGGATCCTTGATCATGTAAGAGCTTGGTTTACATTTTCGCCGGTATTTTCCTACTGAGTTGTGTTTCAGTGTGAGCTAATGACTGTTTGTCATTACTATATTTGTGTACAAACATGTAAACTGATGGATATCGTGATGCATGGAACGGCCTTGTTTACATTTTCACCAGAGGTCAGACTTACGGAGAAAATCGACTTACAAAGATCAGTAGGAACGGAACTCCAACATAAGTCGAGGACCTCCTGTATATTCTTTAGTGAAACCAATCTTTTTCTTATTTTTTCTTTTCTTGTGACATATTAGCCTCCATGAAATGCTCCTCTGACAAAAACTGGGCTGATCAATCCACAATGTCACTCAATTTAAAAACAGGGCCAGTACCGGAGTACATTACAGAAAAGACACTGCTACTGTACTCTGTCTGGTACTGACTGAACAGATCAGTTTGAATGGAAACCCGTTTCTAACAAAAAAAAAACAACAACAACAAAAAAAGTCTAGATTTGTCCAACAGACAATCCATCACCTCAGGAAATTCATTTACACAATTATTTTTCTGGCAATCAGGTAATCTACTCATTATTTTTTATACTTTATTTTAAATAAGCCTCATTGTTAATCTTCACTTTTCATTGTTTTTTGGTTTTTTTTGCAAATTAACCTTCAAAGCATTCAAATGGAGTTAGAAAAAAACAACGTGTGAGGAAGAGGAGCACGGAAGTTCTTCTGAGGAATTCAAAAAATTAGCTAGGTCCAGGAGTGCATAAGGAGGCATTTCCTTTGAAGTTCCACAATTCCATACCTCTAAATATATAGTCTAGACCAGGGGTGTCCAACTCATTCTAGTCCAGGTTCCACATTCAGCCCAGTTTGATCTCCAGTGGATCAGGACTAGTTTTACTATATGATCAAAACGACAAAAATCAGACAAAAGAAGACAAAAAAAACAACAAATACAAGACAAAAAGTTGCGAAAATGAGACACAAAACCTCAAAAAAATGAGACAAACGACACAAAATAAAACAAAAAGACAAAAAAATTACACAAACAAGTTACAAAGGAACAAAAAAATGGATAAACGACAAAAACAAGACAAAAAAACACAAAACGGCACGTAAAACAACGAATAAAGCAAAACACAAAATGACAAAAATAAGACAAAAAACACAAGTGAGACAAAAAGGAAACACAAAACAACAAAAATGAGAAACAAAACGACAA
Source organism: Amphiprion ocellaris (assembly GCF_022539595.1). Lineage (NCBI taxonomy): Eukaryota > Metazoa > Chordata > Actinopteri > Pomacentridae > Amphiprion > Amphiprion ocellaris. The sequence goes on from NC_072769.1 coordinate 3,464,499, forward strand.
AAACATGAGACGAACGACAAAAGTCAGACAAAAAAACAACAGAAACAAGACAAAATATTACAAAAATGAGACACAAAATGACAAAAACAAGACACAAAACGACAAAAAAATTTGAGAAACAACACAAAACAAAGCAAGAAAGAAACAAAAAAGTGACAAAAAAACACAAAAAACACAAAATGACAAAAAATAAGATTTTTGTCTCACCTTTTTGTCTCACCAGGTGAGACAAAAATTTGAAACAAAACGACAAAAATTTGAAACAAAACGACAAAAACATGAGATAAACGACAAGTCAGACAAAAAAACAACAGAAACAAGACAAAATATTACAAAAATGAGACACAAAATGACAAAAACAAGACACAAAACGACAAAAAAATTTGAGAAACAACACAAAACAAAGCAAGAAAGAAACAAAAAAGTGACAAAAATGACAAAACGACAAAAATGAGAAACAAAATGACAAAAATTTGACGGATGAAACAAAACAAAAAAGAGACAAAAATCGACAAAAAGTTACAAAACGGCAAAAAATGGATAAACGACAAAAACTAGACAAAGAAAACATAACAACAAAACAACGAGTAAAGGAAAACACAAAATTACCAAAAAAAGACAAAAAACACAAGCGAGACAAAAAGGAACCACAAAATGACAAAAATGAGAAACAAAATGACAAAAACACAAGTCAGACAAAAAAAACCCAAAAAACAACAAAAACAAGACAAAATATTGTGAAAATGAGACACAAAATGACAAAAGAACAATGAACAATCTAGTATTTTACTTTATGATCATGGTCTAGAAATTATTTTAAATTTATTGTTTTACTAATTTCCAATCTGCAGTTAATGTCTTCTGTGGAATTTTTACAATTTGAGGGCCGGATTGGACCCTCTGGAGGACCGCTTTTGGCCCACGTGCCCCATGTTGGACACCCCTGGTCTCGTTCCTTAGAATGACAGGAAAAGGTTATCACTGATACAAGAACACAGCATATCATTGGTGATATTAGATTTGACTGCATTTGGCATCTTAAGGATCAGAAATTGTATTTTATTTCATGAGGAGTTTTTGAGTTGCTGGTTTCATCTTCAGGATTTTTCTTGAATATCTCCAAACCTCTTGGGTGTTTATGGTTGTCTGGTGTCAGAACTCACTGTGGACGGAGCCGATCTTGTTGCTCATGGCGTAGCGGATCAGGTTGTTGTCGGCGTCAAACATCACGAATATCTGGTCCACGCTGAGCTGCTGGGTGGACTGGGCTGGTCTGCTGGTCTCACCGTGTGGGCAGCTCTGGAAGGTGATGGTCTGACGCCACTGGTAGTTCCTGGTCTGGACATCACCGTCTGGGGAAGTGATGACGTAGTCTCGGTTGGAGGAGGAAGTGATCACTGCGAGGAGGAAGAGAAGCAAAAGAACGTTTCAGCATCAGAACACCTGACAGGGATTCAGCGTAATCTGTCCTGCCATTTTATTTATTCTACATAAACATGCTAATGGTAGCTTTAACCCTGTAAGACCCAAATATAGAAAACAAATGATCAAAAATAAATGTATTAAATAAACAATCAAACAAACATATATATATATATATATATATATATATATATATATATATATATATATATAAACCCAGACATAGGAAAAAATAGCAAATAAATAAATAGAATAAACAATATATACATAGTTTATTTTAAACTAAAATATAAATAATACTAATATATAAACCCAAGTTTAGAAGAAAATGAGCCAAACAAAACCAAAAAAGAAAAAAAAATAAAACAAATATAGAAAAAAAATTGCAAAAATAACACACACACATATATATGATATATAATAAAAAATAAATGAAACTGATGTTGTATTTAACAGTGGGTTTTACAGGGTTAACATGCTGGTGGTAATATCTGAACATGTTATTGTTAATATGTACTAAACATACAGCTTTAGCTTAGCTTAGCTTTAGACATGGTGTATTTGTATGGGGTCTGAGCTCCTTACGGTTTCTGTCGTACTGGTAGATCTCCTTGTACGGGTTGATCTGGACAGAGTATCCCAGCGGGATGGCCGGCAGACGTCCCTCCAGCTCGGTGCTCACCACCAGGTGGTCGTGTTCATCGATCCCTTTAAAATGCTGCTTGATGCTGAGACGCTCGTTGCCGGGCTGAAAGATCACCTCTGCCTGCCGTGAAAACACGCCACCTGCATGGATGTGGATGGAAACACGTTTGTCTGAACAGAATCATGCAGGGTCCAGGAACATTCAATGAGCTGGAAGTCAGTGACGCTGGAATTCTTGGTCTTCCGACTTTTAAACCAACAGATTTCAACACTTACGCAGATTGTCTATCCAGGTACCGCTATCCCTTCCCTGCTCATCCCCACTCCCACTCAAACACCCTACTTTCCTCGCTCATCGGGAATCCAACCCATCTTTGGATTGTTGGGTTTTCTGTTCTCTGTTTATGATTCGCAAGGTCTTTACCTTACTATGCTAAGTGCTGTGAGATGACATATGCTGTGAATCTGCACTATATAAATAAAACTGAGAAGGAGCTTGGAACTTAGCAAAAACACACATTAACTTTAAGGTTTGCACATAGATGAATCACAACATTCAGACCACTCACCAACCAACGCATGTCAAGGTCTGCTATGTATATGTCAGACAGTGTATGAACCGTCGGGTCTCTTTCTGGGTTGAATGTGGAAGAACTGGACAGCTGAGCCGGAAGGTTAAGGTTTCAAAATACTCGAGCTACAGTGCCTATAAAGTCTTCACCTTCCTTGAAAATCTTCCCTTTTAATTTCATTTCACTTCACGTTGATTAATTGCATTATAATACATTAGTTTGTAGAAATCTGTCACTTTGATACGACAAAGTCGTTTTAGTAAATTCTTGTCAAAAAATTTAATAAATTGATCACGATTCTACATTGAAAAGCAATAAAAGTAGAAAACTTCCAAGGTGGTGAATATTTTTTATGGGTATTGTATGTTCCAATCCTCCGTCTTGTTACACGGACCAAGGAGTCTAACGCGCGTGCATAAACTAGTGACTGAAAAAATTACCCTGCAGATGCAAGCGGCCAGAATTGGTTTCCTTCATAAGGCGGCTGGGCTCAGCCTTAGTGATATGATGAGGAGTTTGGACATCCACGGGGAGTACAGTCATTAGGCCATCAGGTTGAAAGGAGTCAGCTAAGATGGATCAGGAAGCCTCTGGGTGACTTCCATTAAGGGTTTTCTAGGTACATTACACTGGTAGGAGACCCCAGGGTAATAGAGTCCCAAAACATTACATCATATCTGGCCTGGGAACACCTAGGGATGGATAGGAGGAGCTGGATGGATGGATGGATGGATGGATGGATGGATGGATGGATGGATAAATAGATGAATGATGGATAGATAGATGAATGGATGGATGATGGATGGATGGGTGGATAATTGGAAGGATGGATGATGGATGGATGGCTGGATGATGGATGAATGGATGTATGGATGGAAGGATGGATGGATGGATAGATGTATATATGGATGAATGGATGTATGGATGGATGATAGATGGATGGATGGATGGATGGATGGATGGATGATGGATGGATGGATGGATGCATGGATGATAGATGGATGATGGATGAATGGATGAATGGATGGATGGATGGATGATGATGGATGGATGGATGGATGGATGGATGGATGATAGATGGATGATGGATGATGGATGGATGCATGGATGATAGATGGATGATGGATGAATGGATGAATGGATGAATGGATGGATGGATGGATGGATGATGGATGGATGGATGGATGGATGGATGGATGGATGGATGGATGGACTTTTAGTAATGACTAAATAATGATGGCCAGATGTACCAGGGTACAACATCTTCAGAACACCGCAGGGAGATCCTGGTCAGCGTCAATGAGAACCTTTCAACAGCGTTACCAGGAAGGACAAACCCTGAATCGACCACAGGGTGTTGCGGATGTACTGGAACAAGTCTGAACCCTAGCAGCTCCAACTCAGAACTTGACAGGATCTTGTGCTAGCATCCTGGTGCCAGACAGTATAGGGGAGTCCAGACCTCTGCAGTTCTTAAGTGTTTTTTGTAGCACACAAAGGACCAATAGCATCTCATAATGTTCTGTGTCATTGGTGTATTTTATTTATGCTGAGTCAGCCATCATCATGAATGATTAAAAATAACTTACCGCTAAATGAACACATCAAGTAACAGCATTGTTTCTCCTCACCAGTAAGACTGAAGCCGTTCTGGTAACCAGGTTGCTCCAGGGCAAAGGCCCATCCGATGACTCCCCCCAGGGAGGACAGCGGCTGCAGGGAGGGGCCTGCAGTGCCGTTGATGTTGCTGATAGCCACATAGGCTCGTCCATCATTAGCTACCACGTAGGAGTGCAAATCATTGTTCCCGAACTCCACTGCTGAAGGAGAGTTCCCTACAAACACTCGACCATTCACCTTTCCGTTCATCCTTTGGGGTTTTCCTGCAAAACAACATTTTAGATTACAAGAGCAGCAGTTCTAGTTGGCATTCAGGGAGCTGGGAGCCTTCTGATGAGTTAGAGGATAAGTCTGAGATGTGATCAGTCATTGGACAGGTTAAAAAGAGACAGAAAACTCTGCTACACAAATTTAAAATCACATTTTCAATCAAATCAAGATTTTTTAGGTCTTCATAACTCATGGATGTAATTAAATGAGACAGTATGATGAGTTTACTAGTCAAAAGTTGTAACTTGTTAACTTTCAAAAACACAAAGAGGGATTTTGAAAGGAAACATTCTTCTGTGACAGTAAACTCAAAATCTTTGGTTCTGGACTACTATGACCACATATAAAAGGTTATAGGCTACAGGAAATAATCATGGCCATTTTCATCATTTTGCATGAATAATTGAGAAATTAATTATTAGATTAGATAGTGAGGAGAACCTGATATTATTAGTGGGTAACTGCAGTTTTGTAGTGCCTGACAGACATGACTTGTCTTTGCAAGAGTTCAAGTAATATCAAAAATATCTCACCTTCTGCAACACAGTCCCTCCCATTGCCATAGAAACCAGGCCTACAATGGCAGCAGTATCCTTGGCTGTAATCCCGGCAGTCAGCAAAAGCAGAGCATTTATGTCTGTTATTTGCACATGTCTCCAAATTGTACGCAAATACTGCAAAGGGAATCAATGAGGGCATCAATCAGCTTGGCTTCAGTAAAATTCAAACTGAAATAATTTCACAGAAGCTGTAGACAGTTAAAGAAAACCCCAAAAAACCCAAAAGGTCTGAGCTCTCCTGATTTACCGTTCACATTCAGATCCTCATCCTCATCTATTACAACAATCTGGGGGTGCTGGGGACGGGAATGCGGCGGCACTGGTTCAACAGGCTTGGGGTTGGTGTATCGCGGTTCAACCGGATCAGGGTTAGGGTACCGTGGTGCAAATGGAGAGTATCTAGGCTGACTGGGTTCAGGGTTGGTGTATCTTGGTTGCGAGGTTTCAGGGATGGGATATCTGGTCTTGGTTTCGTCAGGGTATCTTGTCTCAGGTGGATCCGGATATCTTGAATGAACCCTTTCAGTGTTGGTGGATGTTGGTGCGACAGTCTCTGATTCAGTGTATTCTTGGTCAGGTTCTTCATTTTCTGGCTCTTCAGTACCTGATATGTTGTGTTGCGGTGTGACATTTTCAGCTTCTGGGTACCTGAGATGGTACTCACTGGGAAACACAGTTGGAAACTCCTCCTTTTCTTCTGGAGCTGCTTCAGTGGTCTTTGATGTGAAAGTTTCATAGGTAATGGAGGAGGTAGGAGGTACGGTAGCATCGTTGTCCTCAGGAGAGCGAGTGACCATCCCTGGTGCAATGCCGATGAAGATCGGTGTGGCACCAATTTCGTACACCCAAACTCCATTCCGTGCTGAGTTTGTCTTTCTGGTTGAATACAGCAAAGAATGATAATCAGTGTGGATGAAGGTCAACAACACTTCATATCTACTAGTGTTTGCCTTACTGCGTAAAACTTAGATAGAGGATGAGCTTTGAAAGACAGGTACTTGATACTTATTTGTGCATAAATAGATTAAGTATCTATAATTTAAATTTCAGCACAGGTTGACCATCACCACTAGTCGACCAGTGACATCAGGTTCATACTTGGTAAGTTCCCTGATGGAGATCTCGTCGTCGGTGGTCGTGCGGAAATACGTTCCCTGTTGGGTGTTCCAGAACCAACCCGACACGATGCCTTCACTGAAGCCGGCCTCCAGCAGCTTACTTTCTCCCTCTACTGATGTGGAGAAGAACTGCAGGCCGTCTCTGGGGTACAACAGGATGGCGTAGGAGGACGACTCCATGGAGACTAAAGCCAGCTGGAAGGTGTTTCTCTGGAAATACAAACGAGATTTTTGTCCCCAACAATTCTTAGTTTTGGTTCACAGTTCTGCTAACTTTCTGTCCTGACAGAGACAAGTGAAGGTAGCGTTTAGAACAAAGAATTTTCAGACCAAAATTGATTCATTTTTTTAGACTTCATATCAAGGAGTAGTAATAATTCTTTAACTTTTTCTGCTTTTGTTTGGTCTGTCTGAAACTACTGAAGAATACACCACAATTAATTTCGAGTCGATCTCCTGAAATGAAAGTGCAGCATGTTGTCACAATGATTTTAAGAACCATAAATATGAATATATGCATATGTTATTTTACAGTCATCCATTTTCTTGTGCTTTCTGGTCTCATGCAAAGAACTTTCATCAAATAATGACTCACAGCTTAGTAAGTGCACCTTTGTAATCTAGTCCAATCCACTGCAGCGCTCCTGTCACTGACCAGTGAAACTTCACAAAAATGTCTCAAAAACTGAATTAAATAGATTGCTATGGCATTTAATTTACCCTCAGGATGGACTCCGATAACTTTGGTAAACCACTAGGTCCAATATAGGTCCAAATTTACATTTTTTGTAACAAAATGCCTGAAAAACCTTAGCTGTAATTTGTGTTTAGTTCTAATTGCCAATGTCACCATCCTAAACACACTAAACAAAGGTGGTGAAAATATTCAATATTTCGCCCGGTTTAGCATCATTATGAGCCAAATTAGCAAGCCAGCTTTTAAGAACTTACCTCACATGACCAGTGTGTCTTTGATAGCACCTCACATAGCTGCTACTTAGCTAAGTTTACCAGATGTTGATCTGTTTTCACCATTTCTGCTGTGATGACTTCCACTATGTCTTATTACTTTACCTCAGAGCCGAAAGAATGTTTGGGTGTTTGGGTCAGACTCTGGTGCAAAAGCAAAATCACAGACCAGAGATGTAAAGCAAACCCTCCCCTAATCTAACCCCCTAACCCACCTTAGCGTCCAGTCCATCCCCCCGTCCAGATGTGCCCCAGGCGGCCATGCTCTCCCAGGTGACGATGAGGGCGTTGGTGGGCTCCACTCCCTCATCGCTGGGAAAAGCCCGTCTAATGTGTCCGGCTGCTTGGTTCAGTACATCGGGGCTGCTGTCCTGCCTGTAATAAACTTTACCGTGTCCGTCGCTGTTGTCCAGGTCTCCCAACAGTGCTGCGATCATTTTGAAACCGCTGGGCATCTTTCCCAGGTACTCCTGCTGAGCCGGAGGCTTGGCAAGAGCAACGAATCCATTGGTGTTAATCTGGAACAAGACAGGAGGCAGATCAGGTGTTTTTGTAGTGAAGGATCTCAGACTACAGTTTATGTTCTGTTTGTATGTAAACACGTTTACAAACCCGCCCATAAGAACACTACAGTACATAAGAGGGAAGTTGTTGAACTATATTATTAATAAAAATTCCCCAAAATTATGAAAAAAGTATTTTTATATTAAACCAAGAGTTGCACTATGATGAGCAGGAGCCAGTTTATGGCTGCAGTAAATTTGGTGACACTACAGTCTATAAAAGTGAAGTTATTGAATATTTGTGTGTCTCTTTGCTGTTGCAGCGGTTTTACAATTTGCAGATGGTCCCTTGAAAAACAGCTACTGTTGATTAAACTTGGCTTGTAGCACATTGTCTAGCTTACAATGATTTGAAAGAGGCATTGTTTATATTCTGAAAACGTATAAGTAGTGAGTAATTGATGCTGGAAGTCCAAATCTGTGAATATCTTTCCAACTTCACTGAACTGTTTTGTTTCCTGATGTCGCCGTAATTCGCTGGCTTCATGCATCGACTGTATATAGAGTTTATGGCTTCATGCTGTCATTTGCTGTATTTCACCACAAATAACATAATTCTGTCTTGTCCTTCAATAAAACCAAAGTTAAGGTAACTCTCGAGGTATACCCGGAGATTTTTTAGGTACTGATGAATCTTAAGCAGTTCTGCGTTTTTCAGACACTGTTTCGGTCAGTAATTTTCTAACTGCACACAAAAGTAATGAATCTGGATGAGCTAGAAGCCAACCTGGAGAAAGCGTGGAGAGAAGTTGAAAGGTCAAGGAGGTGTGGCCATCGAAGCAGCGAAGGATTTTTGAGGAAAGACCAAATGAATGTTTTATAGGTAGACTTGTAATGACACAAGTAATCAGGATGGACCAGGTGGAACCCATTTAGGAGACGAACAATCAAACATGTTGTCCAGTGGGGAGAAGGAACTTTTGGGACATGGTGTAGTTATGATGGCTTTCATAGTAATGACCAGTAAGTTTCTAACTGACAGAACTCTGAATTTTCCTAATGAAGGTCCAGCAGTGAAACAAATGAATTTATCTTTGGAGTTGGATTGTTTGAGGGAGTCTTTCTGACATGGAGATAAGAATGAGAAACTCTTTTGGTATGTAACAAATTATGAGAAAGTCATGCCACGTAGGTCTTCAGATTACAACAAATCTTTTGATATATTTCAGGTTAGATCTTAAAACGAGCATTGATTACCTTATAATAACAAGTCAGTATATCATAATTATGTGAACAATTACTGTTCGTTGTTAATTTATGTGGGTCTTGGTGTTCTATATTAAATTATAATCCATTATCTCATCTCTCTCATTATCTCATCTTATATATACTTCTGTTTAATTCTATTTAATCACTTAAACACTGTGCTGTAATCATTCTAACAATTATAACATACTAGGTCAGCATCATGGAATATTTCTAAATAAAAAAATATTTTCACAGGTTTCCATAGTCCAGACTGGCAGGACTACTGACCTGGTGGGAGAACTTCGGTTCCTGTGAACAGGAATCAAACATCCGCGAAAATATTAGGATTCAAAGAAAAGAGAAAGTGAGGGTGTAGATCAGGGGTGTCCAAGTCATTCTAGTTCAGGTTCCACATTCAGCCCAGTTTGATCTCCAGTGGACCGGACCAGTTTTACTATATGATCAACACGACAAAAGTCAGATAAAAAAAGACAAAAAAACAACAAAAACAACACAAAACATTCAGAAAATGAGACAGAAAGCATTAAAAAATGAGACAAATGACATGAAATAAAACAAAATAAAACGAAAAAGTGACAAAACATGAGACAAACAAGTTACAAACCGACAAAAAAAGAGACAAACGACACGAAACAAAACAAAAAGGTGACAAAAAGTTAGACAAACAAGTTTCAAAGCAACAATAAAATATGGATTCACGACAAAAACGAGACAAAAAACACAAAATGGCACGGAAAACAATGAATAAAGCAAAACACAAAATGATAAAAATAAGACAAAAAACACAGGCGAGATGAAAAGAAAACACAAAACGACAACAATGAGAAATAAAACAACAAAATATGAGACAAACGACAAGTCAGACAAAAAACAAAAACAAGACAAAATATTACAAAAATAAGACACAAAACGACAAAAAATTTGACAAACAAGATGAAACAAAACAAAAAAAGAGACAAAAAAATCCACCAAAAAAGTTACAAAGTGACAAAAAAATGGACAAAGACAAAAACGAGACACAATATTACAAAAATGAGACACAAAGTGACAAAAAATTTGCCAAACAACACAAAACAAAAAAAGGGGAAAAAAAATTTGACAAAAATGATACCCAAAACAGTGAATAAAGCAAAACACAAAATGACAAAAAAAACACAAAAACACAAGCAAGACAAAAAAGAAACAGAAAACGACAAAAACCAGAAACAAAACGACAAAAACATGAAAGTCAGACAAAAAAACAACAAAAACAAGACAAAATATTACAAAAATGAGACACAAAATGACAAAAGAACAATGAACAATCTAGTATTTTACTTTAGGATCAAAACATATATAAACTTTCTTCTCTAGAATTTTTACACTTTGACGGCCGGATTGGACCCTCTGGAGGGCCGCTTTTGGCCCGCGGGCCGCATGTTGGACACCCCTGGTTTTAGATATCGTCTGTTGATTTTTTTAAATGGTATCATGGGAGTGAGAGAAGTCGGCTGGTTTTCTCATGTTGCAAAGAAAGACTTGCAGTTAAACTCCATAAACGTTGAAGACTCTCCTTCAGCTCCACGTCTCTTTGCAGCTCGGATCGCTTTGTCAGCACACAGGAATTCCACACAAAAGCTTCCCTTTCCCTCTGAAGAATGGGATTGCTTTAACCTTATTAACTCAAAGCCGCTTTACACTGAATTCCATAGTTAGTGTTTGAGCCCAGAACACCATGAACCGTGACCATGAGGCGTATCAGTGAAGTGTGTCCTCTCCATCCAAGGCTGAAGCTGCAGCTTTAGAGGAAATACCCACAGCTCAGATACACATCCTTAGCTGTTTGGTTTTTGTCCTTTTGTGTTTTTTTGTCTCATTTTTGTCGTTTGTCCATTATTTTGTTGCTTTGTAACTTTTTTGTTGAATTTTTTTACTCTTTTTTGCTTTGCTTCGTGTCATTTTGTGTCTTGTTTTTGTCATTTTGTGTCTCATTTTTGTAATGTATTTTTTGTTCTTTTTTTGTCTGCCTTTCGTCTCATGTTTTTGTCGTTTTGTTTTTCGTTTTTGTCGTTTTGTGTTTCCTTTTTGTCTCGCTTGTGGTTTTTGTCTTATTTTTGTCATTTTGTTTTTTTCGCTGTTTTGTGTATCGTTTTTGTCATTTTGTGTTTTTTGTCTCGTTTTTGTCATTTGTCCATTTTTTTGTCACTGTAACTTTTTTGTCAAATTTTTTCTCTTTTTTGTTTTGCTTTGTGTTGTCAATTTTTTTGTAATTCTGTGTCTTGTTTTTGTTGTTTTATGTGTCATTTTTGTAATATATTGTCTTGTTTTTGTTCTTTTTGTCTGACTTTCACCTCATGTGTCCCAGCCACAGCTTAAGGCTGTGGGCTGTGGTAGTGCTTCCTGTTCTCTCTCTCCTAGGTGTGTTCTAGGTGAAGCTGGCAGCAGGTGTGGTACATTGTAATCAGCAGACGAGCTGCAGGTGGAGCTGAGTGATTGGTCTCTGAGCATCTCTATAAAAGCAGATGACACCAGTCATTCGAAGCTGGACTGTCGTCTAATCTCCAGTTAGTGCTGGGAGTAGAACTGTCTTTGCCACCAGCCTAGAATTGCCAGTAATTCTGTTTTTGTGTTTAGAAAGCTGATTCCTGCCTGCTGAGTTGCCTGGGTTCCTTCATCTGCTGGTTTTCAGCAAAACCACGGATTCTGCCTTGTTCTCCGGAGGATCTCCACCTGTCACCAGCTTAACCTGGGAACATCAGCGTACACCTGGAAAGAGGACTTTCTCTGGAAACATCTGCCATGACCGGGTTCTACTGACACCAACTTACCAAGCACATGGTGAACACATGGAGGGAGAGTTCTGGATGAAGCCAAACCAAAAGGACTGTTCTCAGCTCATCAGCTGAGTCTCCAAGCCCTAGTATCCCCAGACTATTTGTATTGTTAATATGTCAAATTAAATAATCAGCCTTCCACATTTAACTTAATGTATTTTATGCTCTGTATAGGATAGCTTTAGTCTGGGGTTTCAGCTCATAATTACTGGTAGTCTAGGTTGGGTTAGTTCTGTATTTTCAGTTGTTTCCCTACTTTGGTGTTTCCATACGTGGGTTAACCTTAGTCTCAGTTTCCATGTTCATGCAGTTATTCCTCTGTACCTCTAGATGGTTTTTGTTTTTCAGTTCTAGTAGTAGTTTAGTTCTTCTTTGTCTAAGATTCTAGTTCCGGGTCCTGTATAGAGTTTCTTGTTGTGAATAAAAGCATTTTTAAAACGTTCACGCTGGTGTTGTTTCATTTCCTGCTCCTGAGCCTTTTTGAACCTGCCGTAACACCATGTTTTTGTTGTTTTCTTGTTTTTATCGTTTTGTTTCCTTTTTGTTTCGCTTGTGTTTCTGTCTTGTTTTTGTCATTTTGTGTTTTGCTTTATTTCTTTTGTGTTCTTTTATCTCAATTTTGTCGTTTATCCATTTTTTTTTTTTTTTTTTTGTCGCTTTGTAACGTGTTTGTCTAATTTTTGGTAAAAACCTGTTTGTACCAGACTGTCAGAAGGTTGTTGTTTTTTTTTTGTTTTTTTTTAATTGTAACTTCCATGATAAGACCTTTACCATTTCTGTGTTTTTAGAACGTGACCAGTACTTGTCATTGGACTGAACTGGAGCAGCGTTTTGCAGGCGATGAGGGAACATTTTGACTAACTCCGTTCTTCTATTGTGGTTTAGAACCACGTCTATAAAGGTGTAGAGCCTGGGTTCACAGACCGTTAAACCGACATTTAAACACAGGCATCCAAACACTGAGAAAACCTTTAGTTTTTTGGCTCGTGGTAAACTCTTGGATGACCGTCAGACTTGGGAATGGTTTACATTTTACCATCGTATCTGAATCCAAGGCTCCATTTTAGGCTCTGTTTCATTTTCATTACATACAAGTGGATTTCCATGACCTTACCCTGAAGACTAAGAATCTTTCCATCAGAGTAACCAGGTCTAAATGAAGCTCCAAGGAACACTGTTTAACCCTAAAAAAAAAATAATACTTCCAGAAAGTACAGGAACTTTAGGAAGGGATTTGCAGCACTGAATGCTACAGATTCAGAAAATGCATTTGCAAGTGCTTATTTTTAGAAGAATTCCTCTGATTAATGGACATATGATGGAGAACAGCCCTTGAAAACATTTATGTTGAGGAATACAGTCAGGTTCAAGTCAAATTCAATTAAAGTCATTCATGTTTTGTTTAGTCATTCATTTAACCCTCGCGTCGTCCTGCGGGTCAAATTGACCCGTTTTAAAGTTTGAAGGGGGGGAATATACTTTCACAGTGAAACTTCTGATGTCCACATTTTCAACATTTTTGGGAAATTTTTGAACATTTTTTGTTGGAAAAAAAGGTTAAAAATGTTTCTTAAGAACATTCACATAAAAATCAACCAAAATCCAGCAAAATATAAACTGATATATATTGAATCACTTTAGATATTTTTAGGATTTTGGAAGATTTTTACTTTATTTTTTGAAAATATTTACAAGAATTTTCTTGCCAAAGTTGGGGTATTTTTTCAAAAAAAAAACTTTTCAGGGAAACTTTCAAGGAATTAGTGGAATTTTCTTCCTTAAGGTTTTGCAAATTTTCAGAAATTTGGGGACTTTTTTGGTAGAATTTTTGGATTTTTTTTCAGACAAGGAAACAATATTTTTTGGTGCCCATGAATGAAAACAACAGGATTTAAAACAGCACAGTAAACCTTTCATTTATTCATTTGTGTAGTCTGGTGAAAAATGACCTCTTAAAAATCGACACTTTCCTCTCATTATCACATGAAATTAACATCCATCTATCCAAAATTTTTTTCTGTTTCTCCATGTCAGGTCAGGGTGTCAGCAGATCATTCACTTTCCGTGGTAATGTTCTGGAGTTTCTTCTGGGGGATCCCAAGCTGTTAATAGTTCAGATGAGATATGTAATCCCTCCAGTTAGGTTTAGGTCACCTCAGGGTCTCCTTCCAGTTGAAGGATCCCAGGAGGAATCCCAGTCAGACGCCCAAACCACTTCAGCTGGCTCAGATTTTACTCCAGTGTCCCTACAGGTGTCGGAACTCTGAAACTAATTCTGGCCACTTGGAACCACAATGTCCTTTTTTCAATCACTACCCAGAGCTCATGACCACAGGCGAGGGTTGGGATGAACCTGGAATCGATAAGGTTGTCTACTGGCTTCTTGGCTGGGTTGGAGCTGAAGGCCTGAAACTAACAGAACTGTCGTATTTCCATCATGTTTTCTGCATTTTTTATTTTTACCAAGATGGACAGGAGCCCTTTCAGTTCTATCCTCTTGTGTTCTTGATATGGTTTAATGACAATGGCTCCAACTGACCTTGATGAACCAACTGATGTGCACATAATGGTGGTGGATGAAAACTCATTCGGACTGCAGGTCTAGGTGTTTTTCTTAAGTTTGCTTAAGCTACAAAGACACTGTAGCTGTCCACGGCTGCTGTTCTACCTGTCATGACCCACAATAATACCAAACTGACAAATTCACTCTGAACTAAAGGTTATAAACTGCCACAGTTATTTACTGAAGGATTATGGGACTGTGTTTCTTGAAATTCCACACATTTCCAAGCGGTTAATGTGTAACTGTAGATCAGGAGGCGTCTCGCCTCAGACCAGTCATCAACCACAGGGCAGACCTGAGGGCTGTAGGTATCACCATCACCACAGATTTGTTTTTTTTTCTTGCAAATGGTCATCAGTAACGTTAGCCATAGATAATATTTAGGTGCTCCCAGGAAGGGTAGGTGTACGGACTGGAGCCACTTTCACCACGGACACGTTCTCATGGTTGGAACATCTCCAAATATGGTGAAGCTCATGAGGTGCCTCCAGTCAGCAGTGGTGAGCAGCTACTGACGAGGAGGACGAACCATGAACCGACCACAGAGTGCTTTAGATGTTCTGGAACAAGTCTGATCCAGGCAGAGACAACTTCCAACTTCCAGCTTCATTTCAGAGGTCTTTTATGGCGCTTTTTCCACCAGCTACTCGGCTCGACTCTACTGGGTTTGTGAGGTTTTCCATCAGGACGTAGTACCTGGTTCCAGGTACTTAGTTCCTACTGAGCCGGGGTTCCCAGCGAGCTGAGGGGAGCCGATAATGTGACGTCTACAAAGTGCAGGCCACTGATTGGACAGGGAGTGATGACACACCAGAGCGACTCCTTAACAAAAATCAGTGTGTTTTGTGACTTCAAGAAACTTTTATGTTACTTATCCCACTCTGCTCCCACTCCTCCCCCCTCTCATCAAAGCACCGACCAGCCAGCTCCTTCTTCACACCTCAGCTCTCTACCACCACCACCACCAACAGCACCCCTCCTCCCATCCCCGTCTTCTACCACCTCCGGACTCCGCATACAGCCCCATCACCCCTCCTCGTCTCACCCCCCACCACCACCATCACCCCTCCTCCTGCCACCCTCCCCCTGCCTCTCCATAACAGCTGATCAGGTGAGAAGTGAACTTAAAAAGATCAAGACCAGGAAAGCTGCAGGTCCTGATGGAATCAGCTCCAGACTCCTTAGAGACTGTGCAGACCAGCTCTGTCAGGTGCTGCTGCACATCTTTAACCTGAGCCTGAGTCTGGAGAGGGTTCCTCTGTTATGGAAGACTTCCTGCCTGGTTCCTGTCTCTAAGACCAGGAACCCCAGGGAGCCTAACCACTTCAGACCTGTGGCCCTCACTTCTCACCTGATGAAGACCATGGAGAGGATCGTCCTCAAGAACCTCCGTCCCCAGGTGAGCCAGTATCTGGATCCACTGCAGTTCGCCTACCAACCGAACATTGGAGTGGATGATGCAGTGGTCTACCTGCTGCACAGATCACTGACTCATCTGGAGAAACCCAGCAGCACTGTGAGGGTCATGTTCTTTGACTTCTCCAGTGCTTTCAACACCATCCAGCCTTCTCTGCTCAGGATGAAGCTAGAAGGAGCAGGAGTAGACTGTCACCTGGCTGCTTGGACCATCGACTACCTCACCAACAGACCACAGTACGTGAGGCTTCAGGACTGTGTGTCTGATGTGGTAGTCAGCAGCATGGGGGCCCACAGGGGACAGTGCTCTCCCCCTTTCTCTTCACCCTGTACACATCGGACTTCCACTACAACTCTGGGAGCTGTCACCTCCAGAAGTTCTCCGATGATACAGCCATTGTTGGGTGCGTATCTGAAGGGGACGAGCGGGAGTACAGGATGGTCATCTCTGACTTTGTGGACTGGTGTGAGCGAAACCATCTGCAGCTCAACGCCAGTAAGACGAAGGAGATGATCGTGGACTTCCGCAGGAGGAGGACACCCCGGACTGCACCGGTGAACATCCAGGGTTTGGACATTGACATGGTGGACACATACAAATACCTGGGTGTTCACCTCAACAACAAACTGGACTGGACACACAATAGAGAGGTTCTGTACAAGAAGGGCCAAAGTCGTCTCCACCTGCTGAGGAGACTGAGGTCCTTTGGAGTGTGCAGGACTCTGCTCAGGACATTCTATGACTCTGTGGTAGCGTCTGCTATTTTCTATGCAGTGGTCTGCTGGGGAGCAGGGAGCACTGAAAGGGACAGAAAGAGACTAAACAGACTGGTCAGGAGGAGGTTCTGTCCTGGACTGTTCCCTGGACTCCATAGAGGAGGTGGGTGAGAGGAGGATGTTGGCAAAGCTCACATCCATCATGGACAATCCCTCTCACCCACTGCATGACACTGTGGGGTCTTTAAGCAGCTCCTTCAGCAGCAGACTGAGACATCCACCCTGCAAGAAAGAGCGCTATCGCAGGTCCTTCATCCCATCTGCTATAAGACTTTACAACATCAGCATCACTGGCTGATGTTAACATAAACTGGACTATATCATTACCACCCCAAACCATAAAATTTGCACAGACATTCTTGCACTGCACATCTTTGCACTTTTAAACTTTATTTTTATTTTTATTTTTTCTGTTAAAAATTTTGCCACCCTTGTATATATTGTAAATAAAACTGCTGTAACAATGTAAATTTCCCCTGGAGTGGGGAGAAATAAAGAACTTTATCTTATCTTATCTTATCTTATCTAAACAAACAAGTATATGTTGAAAGTAACATCGTTTTCTCCTGTATGCAGACAATAAGCTAGCTAGTTAGCCATCAGTGCTAACTCCATGCCCGGGCCGCTGTGCTATGACGGCTCCACACATGATGAGGTGGTACTCAATGGAATGGAAAACCACCTAAACCAAGTCAAGTCGGTGGTAATGCAAAAGTGTCTTTAGAGTCCAGGCTTCAGTGAGTCTGAGCGGTTTTAGGTAGATGGTTATCATGTTTTGGTTGACGAGTGCAATCTGGCAAAATGGCTTCCTGACTTATAGCTAGTTTTTCTATTAGACTACAAGCACAGATCTACTTTAGTTGGTGACATTACTGACGGTTCCAGCAGCACAGAGATCTATTTTCGACCGAACTGGATTTTGAGGAATGAGATTTTGCACAGAAAATGGTTTTAAGTTTCTTTAACTTTCAGAGATGTAGGAAGGATGTTTTACACAACAAACAGAATCCTGTAAAATGTGTTGATGGACACCGTTTACTTGACTGGATACCAGACAGACGCAGATTCAAATGCCTGAATGATTTACTTCAACCCTCCTGCTGTCTTCATTTATGGCACCAAAAAATATTGTTTTCTTGTCTGAAAAAAATCCAAAAATTCAGCAAAATAAATTTGACAAATTTATGAAAATGTGTAAAACCTTCAGGAAGAAAATTCCAATAATTCTTTAAAAGTTTCCCTTAAAAATTTTATTTTTAAAAAATCCCCCAAATTTGGCAAGAAAATTCTTGTAAATATTTTCAAAAAATGAGGAAAAATCTTCCAAAAAAAATCCTAAAAATATCCCACATTTTGAAACTTTAAATTTGCAAAACCTTCAAGAAGAAAATTCCAATAGTTCCTTAAAAGTTTCCATTAAAAGTTTTATTTAAAAAAAAAAAAAAATCCCCCAACTTTGGCAAGAAAATTCTTGTAAACATTTTCAAAAAATGAGTAAAAAATCTTCCAAAAAAAATCCTAAAAATATCTAATGGGATTCCATATATATATCAGTAAAACTTCTAATATTTTCTTTAAGAACATTCACATAAAAATCTTTTTTTGTTGATGTTTTTGTGAATGTTCTTAAGAAACATTTTTTAATTTCTTTTTTCACCAAAAAGTATTCAAAGATTTCCCAAAAATGTTGAAAATGTGGACATCAGAAGTTTCACTGTCAAAATATATATTTTTCTCCACATTTTCAAACTTTAAAATGGGTCAATTTTGACCCACAGGACGACACGAGGGTTAAACTCTTTAAACTTCACTAAAAACATGTGTCCACCTCACATCGGTGTTTTTCAGATGGAATGGTCTTCATGTAGTGAAGCAGGTGAACTTCATTAGAAATAACTTTTCTGAGAGGAAGTAGAGAGTTCAGCCTGTTGGGGCTCAGAAGGGAAATTATCTTCCATCCACTGTGAACGGCTACAGACATTAAACCGAGGCCTTGAAAGTATCACAGCTCCAGACATAAACTGTATCTAACAGTCCTCCATCCTTCCACCACCAACATCCTGCTGAAAGACTAAACAGCCGCTCAGATGTGTCTTCTTACAGCTAAAACCTCCTCATCTGTAGGACATGGAGGACAACATACTGCAAAATGTCTTCAGTCTACCTACATAATGGAACACATGGAGTCATTTTAAGATCAGTTCATGTTAGTTTCAGGAATCTTTACAGAATCTCAGAGATGCAGCCTGTTGTTTACTACAAGAGCATGACACTAAAAAGCATGCAGTCTATGCAATAAGCTGATTTATTGCCGTGTTCGCTCATAGAAGTTACACAAATGCTGCTGCATTTCTTGCTCTTGTGTGATTTCTTCTACTAAACAGGTTTGTGTCCTTTAATATTACCACTGTTTGTGCTTAATTAAACATTTACTAGATATTTAACACATGGAAATCACTACTCTAGATCAGGAGAGTTAAACTCATTCTAGTCCAGGTTCCACATTCAGTCCAGTCTGATCTCCAGTGGACCGGACCAGTAAAACCACAGCATAATAACCTAGAAATAACCACAACTCCTAATGTTTCCTTTGGTTTAGTGCAGAAATGTTCACATTTAAGGAATTATCTTACACTAAACATCATGAACAACCTGAAATTTATGAAGAAAAATAAATTCTGTTTCATCAACATTCAGCCTCAGTTTATCATTTCCACATTACAACTTCCAGATCACAGAGTGTCTACAAAGGAACACAACATTTAGTCACCTGGAACTGAACCATAGAGGATTTACTGGAGGATCAAAACCACAAATCAGACAAAAAAAGACAAAAAACAACAAAAGAAAGACAAAATGTTCCAAAAATGAGACACAAAACGACAAAAATTAGAAACAAAATGACAAAAAATGAGACAAACGACACAAAACAAAAGAAAAAAGAGACAAAAAATGCAAAAAAGTTACAAAGTGACACAAAAAAATGGACAAACGACAAAAACGAGACAAAAAAGGACAAAAGCGAGAAACAAAACGACAAAAACATTACACAAAACAAACACAGAATGACAAAAATGAGACAAAAAACACAAGCCAGACAAAAAGGAAACACAAAACGACAAAAACGAGAAACAAAACGACAAAAAGCAGACAAAAAGCAACAAAAACAAGACAAAATATTGCAAAAATTAGACACAAAATGACAAAAGAACAATGAACAATCTAGTATTTTACTTTAGGATCAAAACAACTTGTCATGGTCTAGAAGTGACTTTAAATTTATAGTTTTACTAATTTACAATCTGCAGTTAATGTCTTCTCTGGAATTTTTACACTTTGAGGGCCTGATTGGACCCTCTGGAGGGCCGCTTTTGGCCCACGGACCTCATGTTGGACACCCCTGGTGTAGATTCTCTAAATTCAGCCACCTATTATTTCATTTCAACTATTTGATCCAAATGGAACATAAACTTCCACCGTTTAACTCCAGACTGGAGGATCCTGATGCATCTTTCATCTTTCTAACATTTTCTATCGCTCTTATGAAGTTAAAGGGTTCAAAAATGACCTTAAAAGATAAAAAACAGAGAGACACAGTTAGCAGAAAACAGCAGCCAGCTCTCACTTTGGCCTCCCGTCAACCTACTGGTTATATTTTAACCACTGGAAGCACCAAAGACCAAAAAATTCACAGGTTTGCTCCCACTGAAGCAAATCTATATACTTTACTGTCCCAGCTGGCAGGACTCATCATTCAATCCACCAAACGTCTTTTTCACACACTTATTCTCACTGTCAGAAGCAGCAGAACTGTAGATAGTAAAAGACTACAGCAGTGGAACACAGCGGGCTTTAACCCTCCTGTTTTCTTCATTTACGGGCACCAAAAAATATCGCTTCCTCGTCTGAAAAAAATCCAAAAATTCTGCCAAAAAAATTCCCCAAATTTCTGAAAATGTGCAAAACCTTCAGGAAGAAAATTCCAATATTTCCTTAAAAGTTTCCCTTAAAAGTTTTATTTTAAGAAAATTCCCCAAATTTGGCAAGAAAATTCTTGTAAATATTTTCAAAAAATGAGTAAAAATTTTCCAAAAAAATCCTAAAAATATTCCACATTTTGAAGCTTTAAATTTGCAAACCTTCAGGAAGAAAATTCCAATAATTCCTTAAAAGTTACCCTTAAAGGACGTATTTAAGAAAAAAATCCCCCAAATTTGGTAAGAAAATTCTTGTAAATATCTTCCAAAATAAATCCTAAAAATATTTAAAGTGATTCCATATATATCAGTAAAACTTCTAATATTTTCTATAAGAATATTCACATAAAAATCTACCAAAATCCAGCAAAATTCTCTGGATTTTGGTAGATTTTTTTTGTGAATGTTCTTAAGAAACATTTTTAACATCTCTTTTTTTCCACCAAAAATGTTCAAAAATTTCCCAAAAATGTTGAAAATGTGGACATCAGAAGTTTCACTGTGAAAATACATTTTTTTCCCACATTTTCAAACTTTAAAACGGGTTAATTTTGACCCGCAGGATGACATGAGGATTAATCAAGCTGGTACTGGTCCATTAAAAGATGCCTGGATCAGTGCAATCCCTTCATCACACAGGGATCCAGCTACTTGTAACAGAATGATCCTGCTCTCTACCTGAGCAGGAGAGACTTCAGAAATCTTTAAAACCACCAACAGTTTAAAGGCCACAGCCTCTGACAACATGAAAGAAAGAAATGTGAGCGTTGGGGAAGATGCTGAAGACGTGAGGAAACACCAAGCAAAGAGGAGAGCTGCTCTGCTTGTAAAGCCTGGAGTGTCTCAGCAGACACGTGTCTTCAAGGCAGCTTCAAGCGCCGTTATCCTCCCCCATCCTCCCCCATCCTCCCCTCCGGCCTGCAGACTTCCTCCAGAGGGTGAAAGCTGGGCGGGGTCTCCCAGCAGGCGTCTGACTCCAGAGAAGACAGACGTCTGCAGAGCTGAAGACACTCGGCTTCATCACAGAGAACACAGCAGACCTTTTGTGTGAGCACAGCAACACATTCCCAGAGCTTCCACAAGTTAGCAGGACGGACAGGACAGGATCAGGATGGAGCTTTGGTCATATACAAACTCAGGAAGTCAGCACTTCTATAGACTTTCTGTCTGCCATTTATTTTACTGGTTTACTCTCGCTCATTTACAGCCAAACTATTAAATGATATCATCTTCCTAAACCTAACCATGTGGTTTTAGGTCCCACGAGCAAGTGAAAACTCAAGATAAATACAAGGGAAAACTCAAGATAAATACAAGGGAAAACTAAAGATAAATACAAGGGAAAACTAAAGATAAATACAAGTGAAAACTAAAGATAAATACAAGTGAAAATTAAAAGGAAATACAAGTGAAAACTAAAGATAAATACAAGTGAAAACTAAAGATTAAGACAAGTGAAAACTAAAGATAAATACAAGTGAAAACTAAAGATAAATACAAGTGAAAACTAAAGATAAATACAAGTGAAAACTAAAGATAAATACAAGTGAAAACTAAAGATAAATACAAGCGAAAACTAAAGATAAATACAAGCGAAAACTAAAGATAAATACAAGCAAAAACTAAAGATAAATACAAGTGAAAACTAAAGATTAAGACAAGTGAAAACCAAAGATAAATACAAGTGAAAACTAAAGATAAATACAAGCGAAAACTAAAGATAAATACAAGTGAAAACTAAAGATAAATACAAGCGAAAACTAAAGATAAATACAAGCGAAAACTAAAGATAAATACAAGCGAAAACTAAAGATAAATACAAGTGAAAATTAAAAGGAAATACAAGTGAAAACTAAAGATAAATACAAGTGAAAACTAAAGATTAAGACAAGTGAAAACTAAAGATAAATACAAGTGAAAACTAAAGATAAATACAAGTGAAAATTAAAAGGAAATACAAGTGAAAACTAAAGATAAATACAAGTGAAAACTAAAGATTAAGACAAGTGAAAACTAAAGATAAATACAAGTGAAAACTAAAGATAAATACAAGTGAAAACTAAAGATAAATACAAGTGAAAACTAAAGATAAATACAAGTGAAAACTAAAGATAAATACAAGCGAAAACTAAAGATAAATACAAGCGAAAACTAAAGATAAATACAAGCAAAAACTAAAGATAAATACAAGTGAAAACTAAAGATTAAGACAAGTGAAAACTAAAGATAAATACAAGTGAAAACTAAAGATAAATACAAGTGAAAACTAAAGATAAATACAAGTGAAAACTAAAAGGAATTACAAGTGAAAACTAAAGATTAAGACAAGTGAAAACTAAAGATAAATACAAGTGAAAACTAAAGATAAATACAAGCAAAAACTAAAGATAAATACAAGTGAAAACTAAAGATTAAGACAAGTGAAAACTAAAGATAAATACAAGTGAAAACTAAAAGGAATTACAAGTGAAAACTAAAGATTAAGACAAGTGAAAACTAAAGATAAATACAAGTGAAAACTAAAGATTAAGACAAGCGAAAACTAAATATAAATACAAGTGAAAACTAAAGATAAATACAAGCGAAAACTAAAGATAAATACAAGCGAAAACTAAAGATAAATACAAGTGAAAACTAAAAGGAATTACAAGTGAAAACTAAAGATAAATACAAGTGAAAACTAAAGATTAAGACAAGTGAAAACTAAAGATAAATACAAGTGAAAACTAAAGATAAATACAAGCGAAAACCAAAGATAAATACAAGTGAAAACTAAAGATAAATACAAGTGAAAACTAAAGATTAAGACAAGTGAAAACTAAAGATTAAGACAAGTGAAAAGTAAAGATAAATACAAGTGAAAACTAAAAGGAATTACAAGTGAAAACTAAAGATTAAGACAAGTGAAAACCAAAGATAAATACAAGTGAAAAGTAAAGATAAATACAAGCGAAAACTAAAGATAAATACAAGCGAAAACTAAAGATAAATACAAGCGAAAACTAAAGATAAATACAAGCGAAAACTAAAGATAAATACAAGCGAAAACTAAAGATAAATACAAGCGAAAACTAAAGATAAATACAAGCGAAAACTAAGGATAAATACAAGTGAAAACTACCGGTAGACAAAAAACAATAAAAACAAGGCACAAAATTACAAAAAAAAATGACACCACGAAACAAAACAAAAAAAGAGCCAAAAAAAATGGACAAATGACGCAAATGATGCACAAAACAACGAATAAAGCGAAACACAAAATGACAAAAATGAGACAAAAAAGACACAAGCAAGACAAAAAGGAAACACAAAACGACAAAAACATGAGACGAAAGTCAGACAAAAAACAATAAAAACAGACAAAATATTACAAAAGTGAGACACAAAACGACGAAAGAACAATGAACAATCTAGTATTTTACTTTATGATCAAAACAACTTGTCATGGTCTAGAAATGATTTTAAATTTACAGTTTTACTAATTTACAATCTACAGTTAATGTCTTCTCTGGAATTTTTACACTTTGAGGGCCGGATCGGACCCTCTGGAGGGCCACTTTTGGCCCGCGGGCCGCATGTTGGACACCCCTGGTCGAAATGCTGGAATGCACCGTGCGAAGCGTGTTCCTTCCCTGGCTCGTACGTAACACGTATGTCCTGTCTGAGAATCACACGGAGTGGTGAGGGTTAAAGTCGGCAGCACGTCGCTGACATCATCACATGTCCGACCCCTGACATCATCGCTATCAGCGTGAGAACGGCGGGAGGAGGAAACACTCGGAGCGCTGCCATCTGGTTTTGGAGGACAGATGTCTCCACGCTCCAGATGTGCCAACCCTACGAGGAACGTTCCGCTTCCTGTCACGGATCGAGCTCACGGCTGGAAAACTTTCAAGGCAGCAAAACCTGGAGCCGAGCCAGAACACAGCAGCTTCCAGAGTTATCAGTCCTGACAGAGGAGGCCTGAAGAGTGTCGCTGTACAGATGATAATTAGTGGAGAGGCAACAGGACGTCACTCACACCTCAAAGAGGGGGAGCTCCTTTATTACTGCAGACTCACAGCAACCAATTAGAGCTTCACACCGCCGGAAAATCCAGCAGAGATCCCAAAGACTTCAGGCTGAATATTACACGGAATCAGACTAAATGACGGAATGATTCCACTAAATTAGAGCCCATCAATCAACAGCTAAAGGTGGAAACGTTGAGTAGAGCGACACTGAGAAGAAACCAAACAGTAACATCTGCAAATAGTTGATTATTGATTAAGAACTTCATCAAAATCCGCCTGCTATGTTCTTTCTCTTCTTGTGCTCAAGACCAAAAACTCTGGTCAGGACATCTTTACCAAACGCATCGAAACCCTCCTGTTGTCTTCATTTATGGACACCAGAAAATATTGTTCCCTTGTCTGAAAAAAAAAATCCAAAAATTCATCAATTTCTGAAAATTTGTAAAACCTTCAGGAAGAAAATTCCAATGATTCCTTAAAAGTTTGCCTGAAAAGTTTTATTTTTTTTTTTAAAAATCCCCCAAATTTGGCAGGAAAATTCTTGTAAATATTTTCAAAAAATGAGAAAAATCTTCCAAAAAAATCTGAAAAATATCTAAAGTGATTCCATATATATCAATAAACCTTCTAAGAAATGTTAAAAACGTTTCTTAAGAACATTCACATAAAAATCTACCAAAATCCAGCAAAAAGTCTGGATTGAAATTTTGGTTGATTTTTATGTGAATGTTCTTAAGAAACATTTTTAACATTTCCTTTTTTTCACCAAAAAATATTCAAAAATTTCCCAAAAATGTGGACATCAGAAATTTCACAGTGAAATTTTTTTTTCACGTTTTCAAACTTTAAATTTGCAAAACCTTCAGGCAAAAAAATTCTAACAATTTCTTAAAAATTTTATTTTTAAAAAATCCCCCAAATTTGGCAAGAAATTTCTTGTAAATATTTTTTTAAAAATTGTAAAAATCTTCCAAAAAAATCCTGAAAATATTCCACATTTTCAAGCTTTTAATTTGCAAAACCTTAAGGAAGAAAATCCAATAATTCCTTAAAGGTTTCCCTTAAAAGTTTTGATTATTTTTTTTTTTAAATCCCCCAAATTTGGCAAGAAAATTCTTGTAAATATTTTCAAATCTTTGAAAAAATTCCTAAAAAAATCAAAAGTGATTACATATATATCAGTAAAACTTCTGATATTTTCTTTAAGAACATTCACATAAAAATCCAATTTCGCTGGATTTTGGTTGATTTGTATGTGAATTTTCTAAAGAAACATTTTTAACATTTTTTTCACCAAAAAATGTTCAAAAATTTCCCAAAAATGTTTAAAATGTGGACATCAGAAGTTTCACTGTGAAAATATATTTTTTCCCACATTTTCAAACTTTAAAACAGATCAATTTGACCCACAGGACGACATGAGGGTTAAACAAAGGAGTATATTTTGAAATTGACGTTGTTGCTTCCTGTATGCAGACAATAAGCTAGCTAGTTAGCCATCAATGCTAACTCCGTGGCCGGGACTCCACCCACGATGAGGTGGTAGTCAATGGAATGGAAAACCACCTAAACTGAGTGGAGTCGAGGAGGTGCTGGTGGAAAAGCATCAGTAGAGTCAGTTGTTTTGTAGAATGTCATTTGTTGGGTGAAGCTCAGACCCAAACATAGCTACCAAAAGTTGGGTTTGACTGAACAACTTAGAACTTTGGTCTTAAATTTACTAAAGTACGGTACCAGAAACGGCATCATTTTTGTATCTATCCATCTATAATCATATTTTCAGCAGCAATACCAAACCAAAACAGAGAATCAGAAACCAGATCCAACCAGCTGCCAAACAGAAAGGCCGACCATCATCTCTGCTCATGGGGTAAAGCCAGCAGGAAGTCACACTGCAAAAACTCAAAATCCTATCAAGTCTGTTTTTCTTATTTTTAGTCTAAATGTCTCATCCCACTTGATTTAAGATACATTCACTTAACAAGTGACATTACAGCAGATGGAAGGACTTGTTTTAAGACGATGCATCTTAAATATCTTGTTAAGTCAAACAATCTTGAAATTATCTTGTTTTGAGTTGAATTTTACAAGAAAACTCAAAACAAGTTGAAACCTAGTGTCGTCCTGTGGGTCAAATTGACCCGTTTTAAAGTTTGAAAATGTGGGAAAAAAATATATTTTCACAGTGAAACTTCTGATGTCCACATTTTCAACATTTTTGGGAAATCTTTGAACATTTTTTGGTGAAAAAAGAAATGTTAAAAATGCTTCTTAAGAACATTCACATAAAAATCATGACTGATTTTTATGTAAGTGTTCTTAAAGAAAATAGAAGTTTTACTGATATATATGGAATCACTTTAGATATTTTTAGGATTTTTTGGAAGATCTGTACTCAATTTTCGAAAATATTTACAAGAATTTTCTTGCCAAATTTGGGGGATTTTTTTTAAAATAAAACTTTTCAGGGAAACTTTTAAAGAATTATTGGAGTTTTCTTCCTGAAGGTTTTGCACATTTTCAGAAATGTGGGGAATTGTTTACTGATTTTTTGGATTTTTTTCAGACAAGGAAACAATATTTTTTGGTGCCTGTAAATGAAGACAGCAGGAGGGTTAATACATCTCAAATTAGGAGGTTACATGAAAGTAAAAATCTATTTTTGAGTGAAAAACTGCTTTCTTTTTTAGCATGTCTGGCTTATTTTAAGACCTAAGCTTGACAATCCTGGTAAAATAGAGCTTCAAATAAGTTTTTCCACCTAATTTTGAGATCTCAAGATTCTAAATATCATATCTTATTTCAAAAAATCTGACCAAGCCATTTTTCACTTGTTCTACTGGCAGATTTTTTCACTTATTTCAAGGTAAACGTTCCTTGAAATAAGCTATTTTCCTTGTTTTGAGAGGGGCATTTTTTCCAGTGCAAACACTTCCTGTCCTGTATGTGAACGCAGCCTGGGGGTGAACGCTGCTTCACTGATTAAACCTGATTACACGTCTGCTCAGAATGAACCAAGCTGGACCCTCGGTGTCTGAGACAACATGAAATATGAAGCAGACCTTCTCCGGGTCCCGTCTACTTCCTGTTGAGACAGGGAGCTCTGTGTGGTCTGAAGCTTTTTGTTTTAACAGGGGGATGGAAACAAATGGTGAAGTGACTGAAACTGGGAAGAAGAAACACTCGACCAGGATGCATCTGGAGGTCGAGAAGGTTCATCAAAAAGTGGTGAAAAAGACGTCTGAATCGCACATGGCATCAGCTTTCATGAAAAAAGTGCCTTCTCCTTGATCATATTTATTATGCTTTGTGTTTGTTTTATACATGTTTCTTGTACTATTTACTGATTTTTCTCAGTAAAGCATTTTTACACTCAGCATAGTAAAAATGTATGTACTGAGACATTCTGTATTCAAGGTCAATCTATATCTGAGGGACTTCTGAAGTCCATGGGATATATCTGCATACATTTTTATTAAAAGTAAAAAACTAATGTTTTTATGTTCATTATGATCATGTCTTTACAAATTCCATAATTATTATTATGGAAACAATCATTTATTAATAAAAAATGACTGGATATCACTAAAATGTCAACTATGATACAAAACATCCCACAATTACATATTGACCCATCCAGAATGATTTGAAAATGATCCATGATTACAGAAAATTTGTCCAGAATGACATGAAATTTGTCCTAAATGACTCAAAAATGATCCCAAAGACACAAAAATGGTCCAAAATGACAAGAAGCGATTTGAGCTAACACAAAACCTGTTGAAAATGACTCATAAATTGTCCAAAATGTCCATTTGTCCTTCTGTCAACATTACTCTAAAACGGACCAACGAATTTGGATGAAATTTACAGTGAAGGTCAGAAATGACACAAGGATCAAGTGATTAGATTTTGGCAGTGATGCGGCTTATAGTCTGGATCCACGGATTTGTTAAAGATTTCTGTATCATTGCCAGATAGCAGCACAGCATCACTGTAACCATGACAACAAGTGAACACTACATCAGCTGCCTGCTGATGATCACATGACTGTGATCCTACTACAAATCCACCGCTGAAGACTTATCAGGACTTATCTGTCAGAAATGATTCAAGGAACAACTGATTAAATTGTGGGGCTGTTTCTGAGTCCCATCAGTTCCCGCCGCCCGCTACATATTTAGGTCATGTGATCCGGTATCTGTACATAACGTACACATGCATAACACACGCCTGTGTTCAGCGCAGGTCATTTTCTTTGTGGGTAGATCTATATTAAATGGTGCTGTGATTTCTGATCATTAATAACTAATACAAAAAATGCTGCATTTCTGCCATATGGGGGAATGAGCAGCCTTGGAGGAGGACTGCTCTCTCTGGGTGCTTTTGTTGTTGTAATTAATGAAGTTCCTGCTGTTGTTCCAGATCAACGTCTGCATAGGATTCTGGGAAACCAACTGTATGTGGAAATATGCTTCTATCTGTTAATACAACAGTTCAGATTTCTGCTGGGTTTATTGACCTGTAAATGCTACTAGAACCGACTCTGGAGGGATTTCTATGGAAAAGTGAGACATGAAGCCAACACGTTGAGATGCTGCCAGATGAGTGAAAAGGAAGAAGCTTAACAGTATGGTGACTTTTTAAACTGAGCTGTTGCATTTGTTAACAAACGAGTGCCTGATGACTCTCAGTCCAACACTCCCTCCTTTTTTTAGCTCTGTTTTGGTCTCTACCAGCCTCTGAGGGGAATATAAGGCTTATTAGCTGTTAAATACTTCACTGTGTCCACTAGCTGCTTCCTGACAGGGTCTGTCTGCTATTTACTGCTGATTATGTAACCAATGGAAGCTCAAATGCTCAGTCAGATTACTTTGATGGAGCCCCAGGGAGATCTGTGCTGTTGGGGCCCCTGTTGCCTTCCCACAATGCCTCCTGCCAAACTGTGCTGTGCCCCATCTTCTCCACGTGCACACAGTCCAACCACTACTCCAACACCATCCAGTGTTTTACTATCAGTGTGTTACTGTCATAAAACGCCTCCCCAACGCCGTCAACTCTACAGCCAACAGCTAACATTCACATCATCAGTTAACCTGGAGATTCAGTTCGCTATTAATTAAGCTCATATTGGATTTTAGTGGTAGAAGTTCCAGGACAACGATGTACTTTAGAAAAACACTGAGAAAGAAACAGGTGTGTTGGAATTTAACCTGGATCATCTCATTTCAGTTTAACAACGAATGTAGACCAGGGGTGTCCAGCTCATTCTAGTTTAGGTTCCACATTCAGCCCAGTTTGATCTCCAGTGGACCGGACCAGTTTTACTATATGATCAAAATGACAAAAATCTGACAAAAAAAAACAAGGCAAAATATTGCAAAAATGAGACACAAAATGACAAAAAAAATTAGACAAACGACACGAAATAAAACAAAAAAAGAGACAAAAAATTTAAAAAGTTACAAAGCAACAGAAAAATGGATAAATGACAAAAACAAGACAAAAAAACACAAAACGACAAAAACAGCAAACAAAACCACGAATAAAGCAAAATGCAAAACGACAAAAATAAGACAAAAACCACAAGCGAGACAAAAAGGAAACACAAAACAACAAAAACATGAGACGATCGACAAAAGTCAGACAAAAAACAACCAAAACAAGACAAAATATTACATAAATGAGACACAAAATGACAAAACCTTTGACAAATGACATGAAACAAAACAAAAAAAGAGAAAAACTTTGACAAACAAGTTATAAAGCAACAAAAAATTGATAAATGACAAAAATTAGAAAAAAAACACAAAATGGTCACAAAACAATGAATAAAGTAAAACACAAAATGACAAAAATGAGACAAAAACACAAACAAGACAAAAAGAAAATGCAAAACGACAAACACGAGAAACAAAATGACAAAAACAAGACACGACACGAAACAAAACAAAAAAAGAGACAAAAAATTTGACAAAAAAGTTGCAAAGCGACAAAAAACGACAAAAATGAGACAAAAACCACAAGCGAGACAAAAAGGAAACACAAAACGACAAAAACATGAGACGATCGACAAAAGGCAGACATAAAACAACCAAAACAAGACAAAATACTACAAAAATGATATACAAAACAACAAAAACTTTGACAAATGACATGAAACAAAACAAAAAAAGAGACAAAAAATTTGACAAACAAGATATAAAGTAACAAAAAATGGATAAACGCCAAAAAGGAGAAAAAAACACAAAACGGTCGCAAAACAATGAATAAAGCAAAACACAAAATGACAAAAATGGGACAAAAAACACAAGACAAAAAGGAAACGCAAAACGACAAACACGAGAGACAAAACAACAAAAACGAGACACACGACATGAAACAAAACAAAAAAGAGACTAAGAATTTGACAAAAAAGTACAAAATGACAAAAAATGACAAAAGAACACGTGACAAAAGGAAACACAAAATGACAAAAACATGAGACGAATGATAAAAGTCAGACAAAAGTCAGACAAAAAAACAACAAAAACAGACAAAATATGACAAAAATGAGACACAAAACGACAAAAGAACAATGAACAATCTAGTATTTTACTTTCTGATCCAAACAACTTGTCGTGGTTTAGAAATGATTTTAAATTTATAGTTTTACTGATTTACAATCTGCAGTTAATGTCTTCTCTGGAATTTTTACACTTTGAGGGCCGGATTGGACCCTCTGGAGGACCGCTTTTGGCCCACAGGCTTCATGTTGGACACCCCTGGAGTAGATGCTCCAATCTGGATTAGATGTCACATGACCTGAGGAATGTTGTGTGTGTGTGTGTGTGTGTGTGTGTGTGTGTGTGTGTGTGTGTGTGTGTGTGTGTGTGTGTGTGTGTGTGTGTGTGTGTGTGTGTGTGTGTGTGTGTGTGTGTGTGTGTGTGTCAGCTGATGAAAGGCTGATCTGTGTTGGGTTTTAATTGACTCACATTCCAGTCCCTTAACCTGAATTCATGTGAACCAGCAGCAGAACTCCACCCACAGCTCCACACATCTGTCTGTTTACACGCCAACAACACGGATAAATACTGGAGGTTTCACACAATCACCACAAAACCACAAATCAGTCACAAACCAGCAGGTTGATGTGAATCTAAAACAGAACCAGCAGCAGCGATGACTGCAGGCAGAAGAACACCAAGGAGACTCTTATTTTGTAAACAGGTAGAAGAATGTGTGAAGGTAATTAGGAGACAATAGAAGAGCTTATCAGGTGTCAGCCAGCACACACACACACACACACACACACACACACACACACACACACACACACACACACATTGTCATTGTATTGACTCAGTAATTCACTTATCAGTGAGATCGTTGCTGGAAATTTACAGCTGAAACATCTGAAAGAGGTTGAAGTGGCGGCACAGTTACAGAAAAGGTTCTAATGGAAGCTCTGATAGAAGCTGACGGGTCAGTAGACGTTTGAGTCCAGTTATACTATCTGTTAAAGTGGAAGAATCACCTAAAGTGTTAGTTGAAGTTGTAGTCGGACGATGATATGAGCTGAAGTTGATGTGGCGGATCAGATAAAGTCATGACAAATGTGTCAGTTTCACCTGGAAACACTCAGTGAAGCTGAAGATTCAATCAGGTGAAGTGAAAAACAACTCAACCAACAAAAGTTGGATACAAAAAGACAAAAAAAATACAAAAACAAGACAAAATATTGCAAAAATGAGACACAAAATGACAAAAAAGAGATAAACAACACAAAATAAAACAAAAAAACACAAAAAATTAGACAAACAAGATAGAAAGCAACAAAAAAATGGATAAACAACAAAAATGACACAAAAAAACACAAAACAACAAAAACATGAGACGAGCAACAAAAGTCAGACAAAAAACAACCAAAATAAGACAAAATGTTGCAAAAATGAGACACAAAATGACAAAAAAATTTACAAATGACATGAAACAATACAAAAAAGACACAAAAAAATTTGACAAACAAGTTACAAAGCAACAAACAAATGGACAAACAACAAAAGCGAGACAAAAAAACACAAAACGACATGCAAAACAACAAATAAAGCAAAACACAAAAATTCCAAAAATAACACAAAAACCACAAGCGAGACAAAAAAGGAAACACGAAACGACAAAAACGAGAAACAAAATTACAAAAACATGACATAACACGAAACAAAACAAGAAAAGAGACAAAAAATTAGACAAAAAAGCTACAAAGCAACAAAAAAATAGATACAAACGAGACAAAAAATGACCAAAAAAAGGAACAAAATGACAAAAAAAAAGACAAAAGAACACAAGTGAGACATAAGGAAACAAAACGAGACAAAAAACCCCACAAAAACTGACGGTCACCACTTTAGTTAACTCTTCCACTTCAACAGATAAAATAACTGAACTCAAACTTTTACTGAGCCGTCAACAGAACTAAAGATTGGGCTGAAATGGGATCATAGAAAGAAGTTAAACTCATCCAAGAGTGAACATTCCTGGAGATGATGTCAGGTTATGGTACTTTTCCACCAGCACCTACTGGACTCTACTGGGTTTGTGAGGTTTTCCATCAGGACGTAGTTCCTGGTACCAGCTACTATTTTAGTTCCTACTGGGCCGGGGTTCCCAGCGAGCTGATAATGTGACGTCTACAGAGTGGAAGATGTGGTGTAGTTAAAATGTGAGAGCTGAAAGCAGCTGAAGTGTGAACTGAAGTGTGATGACTGAAAGCAGCTGAAGTGTGAACTGAAGTGTGATGACTGAAAGCAGCTGAAGTGTGAACTGAAGTGTGATGACTGAAAGCAGCTGAAGAACCCTCAGTGATGTGAGTTTGGGAGGAAGTAAAGATCTGGTTCTACTCTGGTCAGATGCCGCTTCTCTCCTAGTCTGTGGGAATCTGCTGGGAGGATTTCATTCCATACATGTTAAAGAGCTGGTTTCTGCATTTCTGCGTGCACACTACTGCCAAGCACGTGCACTAGCAGCCCTGTAGTGTAGATGCTCAGATACAGATTATGGGATGCAGAAGGACATCCATGGAAAGGTCTGCAGGAGCCTTCACAGGCCTGGTGAGAAGACAACGTTTACCATCTAACAGACTGTGTTTAAAGACTGCACTAAAAGGTAATTAACTTATCAAAAAGATCAATCAGCACAATTAGTCGTCCCCAAAGTACAATCTGAACTGGGCTAGGAATAGAATAGAATAGAACAGAACGGAACGGAACGGAACGGAACGGAACGGAATGGAACGGAACGGAACAGAACAGCACAGAATAGAATAGAATAGAATAGAACAGAAGAGAACAGAACAGAACAGAACAGAACAGAATAGAATAGAATAGAACAGAACAGCACAGAATAGAATAGAATAGAACAGCACAGAATAGAACAGAATAGAATAGAATTGAATAGAATAGAACAGAACAGAACAGAACAGAACAGAATAGAATAGAATAGAATAGAACAGCACAGAATAGAATAGAATAGAATAGAATAGAACAGCAAGAATAGAATAGAATAGAATAGAATAGAATAGAATAGAATAGAATAGAATAGAACAGCACAGAACAGAACAGAATAGAACAGAATAGAATAGAACAGAACAGCACAGAATAGAATAGAACAGAACAGAAGAGCACAGAATAGAATAGAACAGAACAGAACAGAACAGAATAGAACAGAACAGCACAGAATAGAACAGAACAGCACAGAATAGAACAGAATAGAATAGAACAGAACAGAACAGCACAGAATAGAATAGAACAGAACAGAACAGAACAAAACAGAATAGAATAGAACAGAACAGCACAGAATAGAACAGAACGGAACGGAACGGAACAGAACAGCACAGAATAGAATAGAATAGAATAGAACAGAAGAGAACAGAACAGAACAGAACAGAATAGAATAGAATAGAACAGAACAGCACAGAATAGAATAGAATAGAATAGAACAGCACAGAATAGAATAGAATAGAATAGAATAGAATAGAACAGAACAGAACAGAATAGAATAGAATAGAACAGAACAGAATAGAATAGAATAGAATAGAAGAGAATAGTATAGAATAGAATAGAATAGCCACAGTCAGCCAGAACATACACTAGTTGGAGCACATTATGACTGAAATTCCAATGCAACAAGCTCACCATCAGACTGATAAATTCAAAAAACAAACAAAATTTTTTCTAAACAGAAACAATTCCATTATATACATGTAAACAACTATGTGTGTGTGTGTGTGTGTGTGTGTATTTCTTGTACAGTGTAGATGTAGCAGCAGTATTGCACGTGCATTGTAAAAAGTAGCAGCAGTTATATTTCACAGTGACTACGGGAGCCCAGAAGGGTTGTTTTGAGTTCAAGAGTCTGATGGTTTAGGGGATGAAACTATTACAGAACCTGGCTGTTCTTGTTCTGATGCTGCAGAACCTCCTCCCAGAGGGCAGCAGGAGAACAGTCCATGGTGGGGGTGTGTGGAGTCTTTGATGATGTTGCAGGTTCTACTGAGACAGCGGTTGTGTGCAACATCCTGGATGGATGGAAGAGAGGTTCTGATGATGTTCTCTGCTGTCCTCACCACCCTCTGCAGTGACTTCCTATCTGAGGTCCTGGAGCTGCCAAACCAGATGGAGATGCAGCTGGTCAGCAGCTCTCTATGGTGCCTCTGTAGAAGGTGGTCAGGATGGGGGGGGACAGCTGTGCTCTCTTCATCCGTCACAGGAAGTGCAGACGTTGCTGAGCCCAGGGATGATGTGTTTAATGACCAGTCCAGACTGTCCATGATGTCCACCCCCAGAAAGCCTTTAGGTTTTCTGCTCCAAATACTTGGAATAAACTACAATCTGAACTTCAACTTCCAGCCCTTGTTCCACTGAGTGAGTTTAAAGTTCTGGTGAAATCCTGGGTTTAGGTGTTCTATGTGAGTTTTAATGTTAATTCTATCTGCTGTATCCTGTTTTTAATGTGAAGATGCTGCTGCCCTCCTGGCCAAGGCTCCCAGTAAAGGACATCTGATCTCAGTGAGACTAACCTGGTTAAAGAAATGCTGAATACAATAAACAATAAGATCGATTCCACAATAAAAGCTGTGTGTGCTCATTGCCAAAGATTAGCAGGGGAACTTCCAGATGCTCATCTGTGAACTTAAACGTCACAGAAAGGAGCTCAGCTACATGTTTGGAAGCTGTTGGAGACAACAGAGATGAAGGAGTTTCACACATCTGAGTGAAGACGTGAGACATTAAAGGGTTGGAAGCTGCTATTCTACTTCCCATGACCGTGAAGATGTAATGTGTGTGTGTTTGGTCATCTCCCCGAGTCTGTGAAAGTCTGCTCAGATCACCTCACACCAAAACTGGTGTCAGCGTGTCTCTATCCAACAACGGTGTGCAAGAAAAACCAAGATATGATCTTCACATGTATGAAACTGAGTCATCAAAGTGGACCAGAAATACAGTAAAACAGCAACTACAGCCGTCTGTCTGCACATCCACAAAGAAACCTAGCCAGATATTAAGAGGACATTTATCTGATTTAATCTTCTTTAAGTTCCATCACTGTGAGCAGAAAGGATAAGATAAGAAGTTTTGTTGTCATTGCACGGGGTACAATGAAATTTCATTCTGCAACATCTCTTGTAGCAGCTACAATGTCCTTGTCATAAAATATAACATAATAAATAGTATGAATAGTATGAAAAGGAAAGTGCAACTGGAATGCAGTGTTTGAGAGTGAAGATTGCGTTGAGAGATCAGTCGAGCCAAACTAAAATCACATGAGAATGAAAAACAGAAATAAAACTGCATGTGAAGCATCATTCCAGCTAAAAACACAGCTCTAGATAGTTAAAAGCCCCTCAGTCCCTTCAGTTGAAGGAGGCTTCAGATAATCATGAATAAACCCCAGCAGAAGGAATTTAATAGTTCAATTAAAACATTAGGCTCCATTAAATCAGCCACAAACTTAAAAGTTCTGCAGTTCATCACGTTAATTATCTAGTAATTAAGACTACAGAACTTTTTTATTCTAGTAGAAGCAGAGTTTCAAATTTATACTGACCAAAAAAACAGAATCTCTACAGGAGTCTTTGAGTCTACAGTAATTTGGTTTCATTTGTTTTATTTTATTTTATTTACTTATTTATTTCAGTTTCATTCTGAAATAGTTTTCTTTGTTAGTTTTTTAAACTATTATAGCTGAACCTCTGATCGGAGGCTCTTTAGTTTGTCTAACTGATAGAAAAGAGAGTTTTAGAGGCTTTAAGGTTAAAAAAAAAAACACCACATAGAACTAATATCTGTTTAGTTCTTCTTAAGGAGCACTCAGTCAGTTTTCATGAATGAACTTGAC
This sequence comes from Amphiprion ocellaris, assembly GCF_022539595.1. NCBI lineage: Eukaryota > Metazoa > Chordata > Actinopteri > Pomacentridae > Amphiprion > Amphiprion ocellaris. The sequence goes on from NC_072769.1 coordinate 3,501,381, forward strand.
ATTAAATTCCATCCAGCTGGAGGTGAGACTCACATGGACTCTGCTGGATTCCTCGCTGAAGAAGAGCACGGAGCGGTTCAGCGGCAGCTCTACGGTGGAGTCCGACCCGGGAGGCAGCTGGAGGTCTCCGGCTTCTTCTCCGAACTGAAACAGCTCCTCCAGCTCCAGAGCCCGGCTGAGAAGAACCGGGCTCAGCAGGAACCAGCAGACCCACCAGCAGCTCCGGGACCCGGGACTCATCTCCAACCTGAAGCTCCACACACTCAGTCAGACCAGCGGGGCTCCCACGGAAGGAAGCCGGGGAGGAGGTGAGGGCGGCGGGCAGCACGAGCGAAGCACGGCGGTGGACTGATGAAGAGGGGCGGAGGGAGGACGAGAGAATGGATGGAACAGCGGTGGGAGGAACAGCCACCCCCTCCTCTGACTGTTTTCAAAATAAAGGTTCAAGTCATTCCACGTCAATTCAATACAGAAACATAAAAACATACAGCAGGCAGCAGCTACAGACAACCAACACATGCATGATGCTTTTTGTGTAAAACTTTTGCAATTAGTTTACTGTTTTAACCAACCAATGTTCAACTAAAATGAGCACATATGAAATCCAGAAAAGCACTCAGAGAGTGCGGTCCTCCTCCAAGGCTGCTCAGTTGAATAATTTCTGACAGATGAAATCTTTAATAAAAAATGATCTTGTGCTGAGCACAGAAGTGTGTTATGCATGTGTACGTTATGTACGGATACTGAATCCGTCCATCCGTCCATCCACCCATCATCTATCCATCCATCCGTCATCTATCCGTCTGTCCATCCATCCATCCATCCATCCATCCTCTTCCTCTTATCCAGGGTTGGGTCATGGAGGCAGCAGATGAAGCAGGTCATTCCAGACGTTCTTCCTCCCACCAACACTTTCCAGCTCTTCCTGGGGGATCCCGAGGCGTTCCCAGGCCAGATGAGATATATAATCTCTCCAGTGAGTTCTGGGTCTACCCCAGGGTCTCCTCCCAGGAGGACGTGTTCAGAAAACCTCCAAAGGAAGTCTCCCTGGAGGCATCAGAATCAGATGTCCAAACCACCTCAACTGGTGTCTGAGCTTCTCCCCCTATCTCTAAGGCTGAGCCCAGACACCCTACAGAGGAAGCTCATTTCAGCTGCTTGTATCCACGATCTCATTCTTTCAGTTACTACCCAGAGTTCATGACCATAGATGAGGGTTGGAACGTAGATGGATGGTAAACTGAGAGCTTCTTCTTGTGGCTCAGCTCCCTCTTCACCACGACGGTTCGGTACAACACTCACATTACTGGTGACGCTGCACCAATCCTCCTGTCCATCTCTAGCTCCACTTTCCCATCACTGGTGAACAAGATCTGGAGATATTTGAACTCCTTTCCTTGGGGAAGCAACTCCTCCCCAACCCAGCGGGAGCAATCCACCAGTTTCCATCAGAGAACCATGGCCTCGGACTTGGAGGTGCTGATAGTAGGCAGTAGGATACCAAATCACGTGACCTAAATATGTAGCGGGCAGCGGGAATTGATGGGACACCCCCAGAATTTAACCAGTTGTTCCTTGGATCATTTCTGATGGATAAGTCCTGATAAGTCCTCAGCAGTGGATTTGTAGTAGGATCACAATCATGTGATCGTCAGCAGACAGCTGATGTAGTGTTCACTTGTGACACCGTGCCGCTATCTGACAATGATACAGAAATCGTTAACTAATCCCTGAATCCAGATTATAAGCCGCATCACTGCCAAAATCTAATCACTTGGTCCTTGTGTCATTTCTGACCTTCCCTGAAAATTTCATCCAAATCTGTTAATCCGTTTTAGAGTAAGGTTGGTGACAGACAGACAGACAAATTCATAGAAGGACAAAAGTACCCCAATCGTCACTTGGCGGAGCAATAACCTACAAAGAATAAAGCAAATAATCCGCAACAGGAATACCTTTTAACTGGAAGTGATGGCAGAATTCATCAGGAATAGCTGAACACTAAACATTTCAAACTTGTTGCACAAAAACTAACATTGGGAAAACTTCATAATTATTTTTGCATAAATTCATAAAAACAGCTCCGTGTTATCCAGACATTATGGTACAGGATGTTGCCTTCAGCTCAGCCAGAGCTCCATATGTTGACCACAGAGATTCTGGAACACCATCTCCATCTACTGGACGCAGACTGTAAATGCAGAACTATGTTCTTCACCTGACCCTCCTCCTCACCTCCTCTCTACTGAAACTTTCTTCAGGAGCTGCATAGAGTTGAGCTTATCGAATTTTCACACAAATAAAGCACTTGGATAACTTGAAGGTTATTGAAGACAGATTAGCAAGCTATTATCAGGCTAAATAGTACAGGCAACGGCAATGTCGTTGTTTGTTTGATTGTTTGGATTATGGCAAACATATAATAGAGTAACTCTAAGTCGCCCCCCCACCCCCTCCCAAAAAAAGTCTCAAAAGCCCCAGGTTTATGGGGGTGTGTGTCTAGAGGGGTCTTATATCAAAATCTAGTTTTAGGACTTTAACTATTTTTGATTCACAAATTAATTACTGCTTGAATGTAAACTTACAAGTATTTCTGAGCTTTCAACCGTTGTTGCAGTCTTGAATCATTATCATCACACACACAAAAAACCTTCCAGTGATGCAGGTTGAGGATCATACTGCCGTCATTCGTTGATCCTAAGAACGTTCCTCAGACCAACATCTTCCACTAAACTAATCAGAATACAGTCTATAGATAACTACTTCCCTGTGGCATTTGTTAGCTTGTCTTGTTTTACTTTATCTCTACTTCCAACCAGTCTGAAGCCTCTGCTGTTAGTTTAGAGACGTGATGACATCCATCCCAAGTTCTGATCAACATCCAGCCTCCTGTGATCCATGGTTGGTCAGTCTGTGGATTCAGAGACAGGAAGCAACGGACTTTCACAATAATAACAATAAAAATAAAAACTGCGTTAATGCATGATAAAATAATTGTCGGCGTCTCAACATATGTCGTATCATAGCATCTCACGTAGTAAGATGAAGACATTACAAATTTTAAACAGAGAACCCAACAATCCAAAGTTCCCTCTGGATTCCCTATGATGAAGCAGTTGGCAACGGTGGGTAGGAACCAAAAAACAATCTTCAGCAGGTAGGGGGGAACATCCTCCGTCAGAACCAGGCTCAGGGAAGGCAGCCATCTGCCTCGACTGGTTGGGGTGAGGGTGGGGATGAGAGGGGTGGAGGATAACAGGATAACAGATGGAGAATAAACAGTGATATGTATTGTTGGGATCCTCCTTAGGGAACCTCGGAGAATAATCTGCTTTCCACTCACGACTTAACATTCTCCTCCTCTTGGATCTGTTTTTGACCCTGAACAGCTGAGTGGATCCAACCACTAGAGGTGCTGCTTCCTGGTCTATATATCAACAAAAAAAAATGACTCGCCCTCAGATACTGTTCTTCATTTAACGTGGATTAGTCCCTTTATTTCTCTTTTATGAATAATGATGCTGTTCTGAACATAGAGGATCTTTCTTTACATCCAATCCCCATCTTGAAGGTTTATAAGGGGCAGTACATTGACCTCTGAAAGACTTTGTGGAGACTGGATCAGTCATATTCAAAGCAGGATCAGGCACACCAACAGTGAGCACACCATGAGAAGATCAATACATTAAACTAAAGCGCCTTCATCACTCATACAGAATTTACCAAACAACGGACAAAGACCGCAACCAGTCCATCCTGTCAAATGAAGGCTGTCTGGTAGAGTCTCAGAGGATGGGGAGCATCTCTAGACCACTTTTGAGGAAACAAGGAAACCACTTGGAGTGGGCTGAAGATAAAGATAAAAGATAAAGTTCTTTATTTCTCCCCACTCCAGGGGAAATTTACGTTGTTACAGCAGCTTTATTTACAATATATACAAGGGTGAAAAAAAATTTTTTTAACAGAAAAAATAAAAATAAAAATAAAGTTTAAAAGTGCAAAGATGTGCAGTGCAAGAATGTCAGTGCAAATTTTATGGTTTGGGGTGGTAATGATATAGTCCAGTTTATGTTAACATCAGCCAGTGATGCTGATGTTGTAAAGTAAAGTAAAGAAGTAGCATTTCATTGTTCAGAGACATGCTTCCACCTTCTGGTTGGATTCTTTATGGAGAAGGATGATCCCAAACACACCTCAAAGCTTTGACTGGAAGACCAAACAAGGTCAAGAAGTGTTGTGGACTCTACAGACATCAGACCTCCACCCCACTGAACGTTAACAGGATAACATGGCTCATCAGATGTGAACATACTGCTGAAGAGCTGCTGTCATTAAAGGAGGCAATCAGAGAAGAAGATATTCTGGAATTCATGAACATTTGTCACAAATTAAACTTTTCATTCAAGATAAATGAGAAATGTTGCACCAAACAAATGTAGACTAGAATTATCTTTACAAAAGATCTTGGACTCTTCAGCTCCTTCAGCATGAATATATCCTGTTCTTATAATAACGTCCCACTGGTGTTTTATTTATGTGGTATTTTATTTAGACTTTGTGGCTCTTTTCCCTTCATTTCATGGGTTTGCCTTATTTTTCTTGGAGTCGCTGCTGTTTCTATTAAAAGATTTCTTTTATTTCTGCTTCTTTGTCTTGTTGCTTTAACTTTCCTTTAAAAACATCTCCATGTTGGTTCTGTTTCTTACTGAATTATCTTCTTCCGTCTGTTTTATCTTCAGTTATTTCTGTGGATGTTCTCAGTCATCCAGGTCATGATAAGTCTCAAGCAAGCATAAGTTATGGCAACTGGACTAACCTCGTGTGAGTCGAAAACGTTTCACCTCTCATCCAAGAGGCTTCTTCAGTTCTGAAAGCCTGGTGGGGAGTACCAGATATTTATCCACCAGGAGGGTGGTGGCAAAAACAAGTGGACAAAGACCCGAAACCAACAGACTCGTTAGGTGTTAATGTGAGTCGTTAGCCTTTGATGGGCGGTCGTTACCCCTCCCAGCCCTCTAGGAGGGTGGTTGGGGGTCACCTGACTGCAGGTGGGACAGATGGCTGCACCTCCTTGGGAGGGCTCTAAGAACGGCGTTGTAAGTGGGAGACAAGTGGTGTCTGAGGCCCCCTCCTCTGTTCAAAGATGGCCGTTCTAGTTTGACATGAATGGCTTCTTTTACCCCTCTCTCAAACCATCTGTCCTCTCTGGCTAGAATGCGCACCTTGTGGTCATCAAAGGAGTGCCCCTTCTCCTTGAGGTGGAGGTGGACTGCTGAGTCCTGGCCTGTGGTCGTGGCCCTCCTGTGTTGTGCCATGCGCTTGTGTAATGGCTGCTTAGTCTCTCCAATGTACAGGTCAGAGCATTCCTCATTGCACTGCACTGCGTACACCACATTGCTCTGTTTCTCCCTTGGAATTTTGTCCTTGGGATGGACCAGCTTTTGCCTCAGAGTGTTGCTGGGCTTGAAGTGTACTGGGATCTGGTGGGTGTTAAAGATCCTCCTGAGTTTCTCTGAAATTCCTGCCACATAGGGGATGACAATGTTGTTTCTCTTTTTGTGGTCCTCGTCTTTCTTATCCTCCCTGCGCTTTTTTGCTGTTTTGATAAAAGCCCAGTTTGGATAGCCACAAGTTTGAAGAGCAGAGTGAATATGTTTGTGTTCCCTTCTTTTTCCATCTGCTTCTGATGGGATGTTCTGTGCTCTGTGCTTTAAGGTACGGATCACCCCCAACTTGTGTTCTAGTGGGTGGTGTGAATCAAACAGGAGGTACTGGTCTGTGTGAGTGGGTTTTCTGTAGACCTCAATGTTGAGTTCCCCATTGGTTTCAATGCGTACCACGCAATCTAGAAATGCCAGACAGTTGTCTTGGACATCCTCTCTTGTGAACTTGATGTTTTTATCCACCGAGTTGAGGTGTTCTGTGAAAGGTTCGACCTCACCCTTCCTGATGGTGACCCATGTGTCATCCACATATCTGAACCAGTGCCTCGGGGAGTGGCCACTGAATGTTCTGAGTGCCACAATCTCCATTTCTTCCATGTACAGGTTAGCTACAATGGGGGATACAGGGGATCCCATGGCACAGCCGTGTTTTTGCCTGTAGAAACCATTGTCGTACTGGAAATAAGTGGTGCTGAGGCAAAGGTTAAGGAGGTCACACACCTGTTCGGGGGAGAGGTTGGTCCTCTCAGACAGAGAGTTGTCAAGCAACAGTTTTCTCTTTACTGTCTGTATTGCATCTCCAGTGGGAATGCAAGTAAAAAGCGAAGTCACGTCATATGAAACCATAGTTTCCTCAGGGTCTAAGCTGATTTTTCTGACCTTGTTTGTAAAGTCCATCGAGTTCCTTATGTGGTGGGGGGTGTCCCCCACCAATGGGGAAAGGATGGTGGCAAGATACTTAGCAATGTTGTATGTCACAGAGTTGATGCTGCTTACAATTGGTCTCTTGGTCCACTTGTTTTTGCCACCACCCTCCTGGTGGATAAACATCTGGTACTCCCCACCAGGCTTTCAGAACTGAAGAAGCCTCTTGGATGAGAGGTGAAACGTTTTCGACTCACACGAGGTTAGTCCAGTTGCCATAACTTATGCTTGCTTGAGACTTCAGTTATTTCGTTCTATAATTGTTATTCAAGTGTGTGTGCTGGAGTTTCAAAACATTCAGGTCATTTCCAAAGTAAAGTCTGGACTGAAGAGGACTTCCTCTGACGTTTAAAAGGCAGAGGAGTTCAGAGTTACTTCAGGACTGTGGTGAGTCTCTTCTGTCATTACTGTCTGTCTGAACCTTGTGTTTCTGTCCTAGCAGAGTATTTTTCCAGCATCGTGTTGTGTCACTTGCATTTACACTGCTTGAACATCTCTTGTGTGTCTACCCTGTGCTGTATAGACTCAGTCTGAATCAGAGTTCAGTGGGTTCAGCAGCTGCAGCAGAAAAACAAGTTTCCTGGACCCTCAGTGAGCTTTACAATATTCATGCTCTGTCAGACTGTATTTAGTCCTGGTAAGTCCTGCAGGACGTGTGAACCAGTGAATGATATAATGGGTCAGACACACACCCCTTCTTCTATGTCATATTTTTTGTTGTTACTGTGAAAACCCTTTGCAACATTTATCCCATCAGGTGTGATTTTAATGTATTATCATTAAGTTCACTTTTATACCTGCTTTATTCCTGACTATACTCCACTGTGGATGCAGACACCGGAGATGCATAGTTGTTGTTATTATATATATGTTTTAGTCTGCTGGAGTGAATTTGGAGGACTCTGTTCACTGTGTGTGCAGCAGGTTGTGGTGCTCCACATCCACACTCCTGCCCTCACAGCACAGTCAGTGCATGGACACACATTCTGGGCTGCATGAGGACATGGACCGCTGTGGACGCCTGTATGAAAGCATAAAGGCCAGTTCATTCTCTCCACATGACGGAGGTGAACTCCAGTGATATTCTTACATCCATACTGGGTTTTGGCATTGGCTCTCATATTAAACACAGAAAAGAAAAAAAACCACCAGGGTCTTGTGGACAAGACTTCTGAAACTCTTCCAAAAATCCGGCTTGTTTGGGGGAATTCTTTTTAAGAGGGAAAAATGTCAGTATCCATGTCTCATCCATCCATTAGCTGTGCCTGGTTCATCCTGGGGAGGGTCACTGGAGGCTGGATCTATTCCACGTTGTACTGCTAACTAATTATTAATTAGAGGAAATATCCGTATCCGGGGTCGGGTCGTGGAGGCAGCAGATGAAGCAGGTCATTCCAGACGTTCCTCCTCCCAGCAACACTTTCCAGCTCTTCCTGGGGGATCCCGAGGCGTTCCCAGGCCAGATGAGATATATAATCCCTCCAGAGAGTTCTGGATCTACCCCAGGGTCTCCTCCCAGGAGGACGTGTTCAGAAAACCTCCAGAGGAAGTCTCCCTGGAGGCATCAGAATCAGATGTCCAAACCACCTCAACTGGTTCCTTTAGAGGTGAAGGATCAGCAGCTCTACTCTGAGCTCCCTCCAGATGTCTGAGCTTCTCCCCCTATCTCTAAGGCTGAGCCCAGACACCCTACAGAGGAAGTTCATTGCAGCTGCTTGTATCCATGATCTCATTCTTTCAGTTACTACCCAGAGTTCATGACCATAGGTGAGGGTTGGAACGTAGATGGATGGTAAACTGAGAGCTTCTCCTTGTGGCTCAGCTCCCTCTTCACCACGACGGTTCAATACAACACCCACATTACTACTGAGGCCACCAATCCTCCTGTCCATCTCTAGCTCCACTTTCCCATCACTCATGAACAAGATCCTGAGATACTTGAACTCCTTTGCTTGGGGAAGAAACTCTCCCCCAACCTAGAGGGAGCAATCCACCAGTTTCCATCAGAGAACCATGGCCTCGGACTTGGAGGTGCTGATCCACATTCCTGCTGTGTCACAGTATTATTTTAAAGAATGTTATCACTTTAGAAACCTGAAATGCTGGTTTCACTTGAATAAATGACCAGCGGATTGTTTACTTAACTCATCAGATTTTCCATCCATCCATCATCCATCCATCCATCCATCCATCCATCCATCCATCCATCCATCCATCCATCCATCCATCCATCCATCCATCATCCATCCATCCATCCATCCATCCATCCATCCATCCATCCATCCATCCATCTATCTATCTATCTATCTATCTATCTATCTATCTATCTATATATCTATTATCCATCCATCCATCCATCCATCCATCCATCCATCCATCCATCCATCCATCCATCCATCCATCTATCATCCATCCATCCATCCATCCATCCATCCATCCATCCATCCATCCATCATCTATCATCCATCCATCCATCATCATCCATCCATCCATCCATCCATCTATCATCCATCCATCCATCCATCCATCCATCCATCCATCATCCATCCATCCATCAATCCATCCATTATCCATCCATCCATCCATTATCCATCCATCATCCATCCATCCATTATCCATCCATCATCCATCCATCCATTCATCCATCCATCCATCCATCCATCCATCCATCCATCCATCCATCCATCCATCCATCATCCATCCATCCATCCATCTATCATCCATCCATCCATCCATCCATCCATCCATCCATCCATCCATCCATCCATCCATCTATCATCCATCCATCCATCCATCCATCATCTATCATCCATCCATCCATCATCATCCATCCATCCATCCATCCATCCATCCATCCATCCATCTATCATCCATCCATCCATCCATCCATTATCCATCCATTGATTATCCATCCATCATCCATCCATCCATCCATCCACCATCCATCCATCCACCCATCCATCCATCCATCATCTATCATCCATCCATCATCATCCATCCATCCATCCATCCATCCATCCATCCATCTATCATCCATCCATCCATCCATCCATCCATTATCCATCCATTGATTATCCATCCATCATCCATCCATCCATCCATCCATCCATCCATCCATCATCCATCCATCCACCCATCCATCCATCCATCCATCCATCCATCCATCCATCCATCATCCATCCATCCATCAATCCATCCATTATCCATCCATCCATCCATTATCCATCCATCATCCATCCATCCATCCATCCATCTATCCATCCACTGTTTAATCCTCATTAGGGTCATGGGGGTCTGGAGTCCATCCAGATGTCACATGTTTTATCAAAAGGAAAACACTGTGAACCATGTAGAGGGCAGCTCTCTGACAAACTGCTGATCTCAAAATGATCTTACTTAAGTTTTCTCACGTTTTTCTTTTTTTTTATAGTGCAATTTGACTATAATTGTCTTTTTACATTCAATCATTAAAAATAAATTAACCGAAGAGTCAGAGCATGGATAAAATGTTACTTTAACTTCTTTGGTGTGACATGAGATCCTGTTGTTTTCTCCAAGCAGACACATTAAAGCTTGAAGGAAGAATGTGTCAAATAACATTATAACAATAATGATTAATAGTAATAATAATAATAATAATAATAATAATAATAATAATAATAATGCGTATTTGGTTTAGACTGACATCATCCCTCAGCAGTGGATAAAAATGGAGCTGCAGGATGATGTGTGTTTGTCGTCAGCATGGCGAGATGAGATGAAGCTCACAGCAGCTCTCTTATCTAACAACCTGCCTGTTATGTAACAGCTAGAAGAAAGCTGCAGCCATGAGAAGAAGGAGGCAGAAGAGGAAGAGGAGGAGGAGGACGTCTATATCAGGGCTGGACTGATATCAGGGCCGATAACTGTTGCTGACTAGCACCACAGAAGCAGCCTAAGAGGAGGGATAATCTATGCTGCTGAATGAATGACTGGACTGGAGACGTCAGAGCTGTTCTAGATGCTGCTTTTCAGGAAACATTATCATTTGAAATCATGAAAACTTTCACAAGATTTTGCTGAAGCTCAATCAGGCTGCAGATATCCTGAAAATGAATTCAGTCTCAACTTGTCTTTAAGCCTTCAGGAGCTTAAAATGAGTCTTTTTTCTTCATTTAATCCTCCTGCTGTCTTCATTTATGGGCACCAAAAAATATTGTTTCCTTGTCTGAAAAAAAAAATCCAAAAATTCAGCAAAAAAATTCCCCAAATTTCTGAAAATTTGCAAAAACTTCAGGAAGAAAATTCCAATAATTCCTTAAAAGTTTCCCTTAAAAGTTTTATTTAAAAAAAATAAAAATCCCACAAATTTGGCAAGAAAATTCTTGTAAATATTTTCAAAAAATTAGTAAAAATCTTCCAAAAAAATCCTAAAAATATCTTAAGTCATTCCATATATATTATCCAGCGAATTTCGCTGGATTTTGGTTGATTTTTATGTGAATGTTCTCAAGAAACATTTTTAATCTTTCTGTTTTTCCACCAAAAAATGTTCAATGATTTCCCAAAAATGTTGAAAATGTGGACATCAGAAGTTTCACTGTGAAAATATATACATTTTCCCACATTTTCAAACTTTAAAACAGGTTAATTTTGACCCACAGGACAACACGAGGGTTATTGGAACCTAATGTTCTAATTGAACTATTAAATCCCTTCTCCTGGGGTCTATTCATGATTAAATAATGCCACAGCTGCAGCTAAGTCTGATGAACGGTTAAATCATGATTCAAACGGAATAAATATCTAGTTAAATGACTTTATTAACACCATGTAAATGAAAGAACCATGAAATGTATGTGTGTGTCTGTTGCAGTTATAAATTATGGAAATTGTATATTTTTAAATGTATTTTTATGTTTGTTTTCACGTTGGGTTGTTGCTGTAATATTGGAAGGATGCAGGTTGTCAAGCTGTGGATTTTCATGTGAAATAAAGTCTAAACCAGGAGTGTAAAACATGCGGCCCGTGGGCCAAAAGCGGCCCTCCAGAGGGTCCAATCCGGCCCTCAAAGTGTAAAAATTCCAGAGAAGACATTAACTGCAGATTGTAAATTAGTAAAACTATAAATTTAAAATCATTTCTAGACCATGACAAGTTGTTTGGATCCTAAAGTAAAATACTAGATCGTTCATTGTTCTTTGTCATTTTTTTGTCTCATTTTTGTAATATTTTGTCTGGTTTTTGTCTTTTTTTGTCTGACATTTGTCGCTTGTCTCGTGTTTTTGTCGTTTTGTGTTTCCTTTTTGTCTCGCTTGTGTTTTTGTCTCATTTTTGTCATTTGTTTTGTCTTGTCTCCATTTTTTTGTTGCCTTGTAATTTTTTGTCTCTTTTTTGTTATGTTTCGTGTTGTTTGTCTCATTTTTGGAATTTTGTGTCTCATTTTTTTATATTTAGTCTTGTTTTTGTTGTTTTTTGTCTGACTTTTGTCATTTGTCTCATATTTTGTCATTTTGTTTCTCGCTTTAGTCATTTTGTGTTTCCTTTTTGTCTCATTCATACTTTTTGTCTTTTTTTGGAATTTTGTTCTTTTTCTGTCTAATTTTTTTGTCTCTTTTTTGTTTTGTTTTGAGTTGTTTGTCTAATTTTTTTCATTTTGGGTCTCATTTTTGTAATATTTTGTCTTGTTTTTGTTGTTTCTTGTCTTGTTGATCATCAAGTTAAATACTTGTTTTATTCCCTGTTAAAGGGTGTTTTCCTGCCACTGTCTCCTTAGGGATTGCTCTGGAGCTTCAGGCATACGGGTTCTGTAAAGCATCTTGAGGCAATTTGACCTGTAATTGGCACTATATAAATAAAATTGAATTGAATTGAATTGAATTACTCTATCATTCAGTGAGGAGTTGTGGTTATTTCTAGGTTATTCTGCTGTGGTTTTACTGGTCCGGTCCACTGGAGATCAGACTGGACTGGATGTGGAACCCTGACTAAGATAAATTTGACTCTCCTGATCTAAAAGTTGGCTAGCTGTTGGAGAAAACTAAATGTTTGTAAGTCAGCTGAAACAGAAAATCAAGTGGATGCAAAATGACGTCTGCATGGTTTTAATAGTTTCAGCTGGACATCCGGCTTCTGGAGCGAATTCAGGAAGACATGAATGAAAAATCTTTTATTTTTATGTTTGGTTTAGTTTGTTTTTTATCACGATCCAACCATTCACCATGACTTTGTTTATTCATTTAAGTGTTCATTCATTCATTTACTATTTATTATAGAATACGTATTCATTTGTATGTTGATTTATCATTTCATTTTTCTTCATTTATTTATTGTTTCATTCACTCAAATAAAAAATAAACTTAATGTGTAAAAAAATAGCTACAGGATGTAAGAATCTAAATGCATCAGTGTGAGATAATGAGAATCAGAATCAGTCAGAATGATGCTGCTGAGACACAGTAGGTGTGTGTGTGTGTGTGTGTGTGTGTGTGTGTGTGTGTGTGTCTCCTTCCAGATCCATCTCTCCACCTTCCTCTCCACTCTGCAGCATCCCTCCTCCTGCTCAGCCAATAGCGTGCCAGAGAGCAGTGTCATGTGACCGGCACCCACCAATAGCTGTCCACCAGGCACCGGCAAAAAGAGGGGCGGTGTCCCTCCTCCTCCTCCATCCCTCTGTGACTCAGACGGTGTGTCTGGAGGAGAGCGGATGGATGGGAAGGATCCGTCTACGGAGCTGAGACGTTTCTTCTGGTTGGTCTGAAGAGGAGCTCCAGCTGCTCCGTCTCTAAGCTCCTCTCCGTCCCACTCAGGGGGAATGAATGGGGAGGCGATGGAGGGGAATCCATCCCAGCAGCAGCAACATGCCGGTAACGGCTCCCACTTCCCTCCCCCTCCCACCATCACCCCGGCCATACCCCCCTACGTGAAGCTGGGTCTGACCATCGCCTACACCATCTTCTACTCGCTGCTGTTCACCTTCGTCTATGCCCAGCTCTGGCTGGTGCTCCGCTACCGACACAAGCGCTTCAGCTACCAGACGGCCTTCCTGTTCCTGTGTCTGCTGTGGGCCGCCCTCAGAGCCCTCCTCTTCTCCTTCTACTTCAGAGACTGTGTGACCGCCAATGCACTCGGACCCTTCGCCTTCTGGCTGCTCTACTGCTTCCCGGTCTGCCTGCAGTTCTTCACTCTCAGCCTCATGAACCTCTACTGTGCACAGGTGAGCAGACTGCTACTGGTTCTACTGGTGATGCTGGGGACAGATCCTGTAGGGGTTAATCTCCGGCAGGCCTGAATCCACTCAACCAGAACTGTGTTAGTTTGATCCACAGAGACTTCATATTTAAGTCATTCTTGAATTGGCGCCACCTCTGGTCAAGAAGATCCCCAGTTCATGTCCCGGCCTTCCTGGGATCTTTCTGCATGGAGTTTCCATGTTCTCCTGTACATGTGTGGGTTTTCTCCAGGTTCTCCAGCTTCCTCCCACAGTCCAGACACATGCTGAGGTTAATTGGTGATTCTAAATTGTCCGTATGTGGTTGTTTGTCTCTATGTGTAGCCTTGTGATAGACTGTTACCTGTCCAGGTGTCTCCTGCCTTCACCCCTCAGTCAGCTGGGATAGACTCCACCCCCCATGACCCTGATGAGGATTAAGTGGTGTGTAGATGATGTATGGATGGATGTACAGATGTATGTATGTATGGATGTATGGATGGATGGATGGTTGGATAGATAATGGATGGATGGATGGATGGATAGATAATGGATGGATGGATGATGGATGGATGGATGGATAGATAATGGATGGATGGATGGATGGATGGATGGATGATGGATGGATGGATAGATAATGGATGGATGGATGGATGGATGGATGGATAGATAATGGATGGATGGATGATGGATGATGGATGGATAATGGATGGATGGATGGATGGATGGATGGATGGATAGATAATGGATGGATGGATGATGGATAATGGATGGATGGATAATGGATGGATGGATGGATGGATGGATGGATGGATGGATGATGGATGGATGGATGGATGGATGGATAGATTATGGATGGATGGATGGATGGATAGATAATGGATGGATGGATGGATGGATGGATGGATAGATAATGGATGGATGGATGATGGATGGATGGATGGATGGATGGATGGATAGATAATGGATGGATGGATGGATGGATGATGGATTGATGGATAGATAATGGATGGATGGATGGATGGATGGATCCAAAGTTCATTGAAATGAACATAGAAAGTTCATGACCAAGTTCATCACTCTGGTCAGCAGGATACATCCGACGTCATGTTTCTGAACCATTTGTTTGGGTTTAGGCAGTTAGAACATCTTTGTTCTACCATAGATGATGACAGCATGAACTATGTAATAACCCAGGTCCCCAAAGTTTTTTAAAATGACCAGCAAACCCTCAAAACAAACAGTAAAACATGTTGCTTATCAGTTCGTGAGACAAAAATGGTGGTCGTGGTGGAAGAGGAGCATAACACATGTTAAAGACCTTGTTGTTGTGGACCTCCAGTGGTTCTCACCCTGCTGGAGGGATGTGGAGGTGTTCTCCAGGTGTGGCTACAGGTGCGACCCGCCTGACCACTTCCAGCGACAGCCATCAGAAGAGCAACCTGGAAGCAATGAAACACTGTTCAGTTCCTCTTTAAAGATTGAAGTCCTGCTAGATCTATCAGTGTGTCCATCAGTACACTCTCAGAACCCACAGAGTACCACGCTTAATGGTAGTCCAGATCCCAGAGTCTCCAGACCAAATGTGTCTGACCAAGACTTGGGGCAACTCTTCCAAGGTGATACAAAAGAATATAGAGAATTTTAGCCCTCAATGGGATGGTTCTTGCCTGATTTCTGACTGCTGAACTGACACCAACATCTCAACACATCCACAACCTACGAATAGGCGGGATCAAGGATGGAGACATCCTACTGCAAAACCACACATCTAAACCAGCACATACAAGGAAACTGCCAACAGGAAAAAGAATGAGACAGTTACATGTTGTTTTGGGTCGCTAAGGGGCAACCTTTAAACCTACACATATCTTCAGTCAGAAGTTACCTACTCCTAGTCAACCTTATATGTAACTGACTAGACAGCTGTAGAACTCGCTACTGACTTGTAATAAAAAGGTAAATTGGCTGACATGATCACAGTGTCAGACCTGTGCCCCAAACTGTGCCCCAAACCCAGGCTGCCAAAATGAGCCCAATCTTGTTCCAAATTAGAGCTACCATGTATTTTTCTTTATTTCACCAATCACTGACCATCTGAACGGGTTAAAGCAATAAATCAGAGGCACTATTTCTTTCCTTCTCCACATTAAGCAACGCTACAGGGCCAATAGTCCAATACTTTCTCAGGGGTTTAGGACACTCATGACCAACATTACAGATGACAGATGGCTTGGATTTTACTGATTCTTCACATTTTTTTACATTTATTGTCAGGAGTTTTGTACGTACACACAACACAAACCTTCAACCCACCTTTAATCTGTTAGGACTAACAGTTTTGCATCCATCATTGCCTTTAGTCCGCAGACAATTTAGCCCTTCAGTCATGGACATTATTGCTATTTCTACATACATCAAGAGTAATTTGGAAGTCAGTGTCTTGCTCAATGTATGGTGAAGAGAAACTGGAAATCCAGCCTTAAACCCAACATGTAATGGATGATCCAGTCCACCATCTTTGGGATAAATGGGTACGAACATGAAAAAGCATGACGCCGACAATCAGTTTACTGTTGGCTTCACATGTCATGAATTCTGTCAGTTTGAGCCGTGATCAGGGCTGCAGCTGCCTCTCTTCTTCACCTATTCAGCTCCAGCAGCTGGGAGATTCTGAAATAGACCTGAAAACAAAGACTCTGCTTTTTTTAGACTCCAGAAGAGCCTCTTTACCAGCAGCTTTCAGCCACTCATCCCTGAGAGCTGAGATGATGCAGGTTATTTTTTCCGACCAAACACTGCGGTGTCTTATTTCCTGAACGAGGGCACCTTCAGGATGGAATCGATTCAATGAGCCGCTGTGATAAAATGCTGTAGACTGCTGGCTGGGAGGCAGCGCTCACACAGGACATCTGGGAAGCAAACCTGAACCATCCTGGAGGGTCTTCAAGACGTTGGTACCTCGAAACATTTCTCAAGTAAAACTCTGGTGCCTTAAGGCCGGGTGGAGCTAGAAAAGAAGTCATGTTCAGCCACAGACATCAACACTGGGAGGCAGATATTGTTGGTAAAACCTGATAATGGCTTAATGATGGAAATAACTGTGCACGTTTCACCACAACGCATTCATTGTTGCACTTGAACAGACATAAAGTGACAGAACAAAAATTAAAAAAAAAAAAAAAACAGATGAGAAGCAGTGCTAAGTCTGAGTCTCTTGGATTTGGGAAGTTCCAGAAAAGGTTGGAGGCAGTCTATCCAACTTTGACATCAGAGGAGAAGGTTTCTGAAGCTGAGTACTCTGCAGTTCAGGTATTTACAAATCTGTAGAGGTCCTGGTTAAAACTACCTGAACACGATGTGCATGGATTAGGAAAAAATGGGGCCAAAACCAAAATGGGCCTGATGATAGTGCACTTGATCGAAAACAAAGTCCATGTAGTGCACAGAGCTCCACTAATGTCCCAGGTTGGGTTCAGATTCTATTAGAGCAGGAGAGTCAAACTCATGTTAGTTCAGGTTCCATATCCAGTCCAGTCTGATCTCCAGTGACCAGTAAAACCACAGCATGATAACCTAGAAATAACCACAACTCCTAGTGGTTCCTTTGTTTTAGTGCAAAAAAGTACATACTCAAAATGTTCCCAATATTACAAAAATGAGACCCAAAATGACAAAAACGTGAGACAAACGACAAAAGTCAGACAAAACAATGCAAAAAACAACAAAAAAAGACAAATTGTTACAAAAATGAGACATAAAACAACAAAAAATGAGACAAACCACACGAAACAAAACAAAAAAGACACCAAAAATTTGACAAAAAAAGTTACAAAGTGACAAAAAATGGATAAACAAGACAAATTCCACAAACAAGGCAAAAAATGACAAAAGCGAGAAACAAAGTCACAAAAAATAGACTAACGACACAAGCAAGACAAAAAACACAAAACGACAGTAACAACGCACAAAACAAATAGAACAAAACACAAAATGAACCTAACCCTAACCCTAACACAAGCAAGACAAAAAGGAAACACAGAACGACAAAAATGAGAAAGAAAATGACAAAAACACGAGACCAACAACAAAAAAAGACAAAAAACAACAAAAATAAGACAAAATATTACAAAAATGAGACACAAAATGACAAAAAATGAGACAAACGACACAAAATTAAACAAAAAGAGGCAAAAAAATTTGACAAAAAAGTTACAAAACAACAAAAAAATGGACAAAATGACAAAAAATGACAACAGCGAGAAACAAAAGGACAAAAAAATGGACACAAGCAAGACAAAAAAAAGCACAAAATGGGAGACACAACACACAAAACAAGGATACAGCAAAACACAACATGACAAAAGTAAGACAAAAAACACAAGCGAGACAAAAAGGAAACACAGAAAAAACCACAAAAACGGGAAACAAAACGATAAAAACATGAGACAAACAACAAAAGTTAGACAAAAAAAGACAAAAAACAACAAAAATAAGACAAAACATTACAAAAAAGAGGCACAAAATGACAAAAAATAGACAAATGACACAAAACAAAACAAAAAGAGAAAAAAAATCAGACAAAAAACTTACAAAGCGACAAAAAAATGGACATACAACGAGACAAAAAATGACAAATGCGAGAAACAAAATGACGAAGAAGAAGTCTGTAATCTTTCTGTCTTTTCTTGCAGGTTTACTTCAAGGCCAAGTCCAAGTACACACCTGCCCTGCTGAAGTACAGGTACGTCCAACTGACTTCTTCTGCCATGAATCAGAACCAAAGTCAAAGTGTGTGTTGGGTTTCTGAGCAGTGAGTTCAGACGGTCCTTCTAGAGATCTCTCTGTCTGTCCTCCAGACTTCCTCTGTACCTGGTCTTCCTGGGGGTCAGTTTCATCTTCCTGGTGGTGAATCTGGTCTGTGCCCTGCTGGTGAAGATGACTGCTGCCGACGTGAAGACCATCGTCCTGGTGAGGGTGACCATCAACGACAGCCTGTTCGTCCTCTGTGCCATCTCGCTGTCCGTCTGTCTGTACAAGGTTACCAAGATGTCGCTGGCCAACATCTACTTGGAGTCAAAGGTGTGGTCCAAAGGGCAAGAGATAGCTGAAAGAAACATTACACACTGGAAAAAATGCCGCTCTCAAAACAAGAAAAAAAACTTATTTCAAGGAACTTTTACCTTGAAACAAGTGAGAAAATCTGCCAGTAGAACAAGTGAAAAATGGCTTGGTAAGATTTCTTGAAATAAGATATATTTAGAATCTTGAGATCTCAAAATTAGCTGAGAAAACTTATTTTAAGCTCTGTTTTATCAGGATTGTCAAGCTTAGGTGTCTTAAAATAAGCCAGATATGCTTTAAAAAAAAAAAAGCAGTTTTTCACTCAAAAATAGATTTTTACTTTCATGTAACCTCCTAATTTGAGATGCATTAACCCTCCTGCTGTCTTCATTTACAGGCACCAAAAAATATTGTTTCCTTGTCTGAAAAAAAAAAAATCTGCCAAAAAATTCCCCAAATTTCCAAAAATTTGCAAAACATTCAGGAAGAAAATTCCAATAATTCCTTAAAAGTTTCCCTTAAAAGTTTTATTTTTAAAAATCCCCCAAATTTGGCAAGAAAATTTTTGTAAATATTTTTCAAAAAATGAGTAAAAATTTTCCAAAAAAATCCTAAAAATATGTAAAGTGATTCCATATATATCAGTAAAACTACTAATATTTTCTTTAAGAACATTCACATAAAAATCAACCAAAATCCAGTGAAATTCGCTGGATTTTGGTTGATTTTTTTTGTGAATGTTCTTAAGAAGCATATTTAACATTTCTTTTTTTCCACCAAAAAATGTTCAAAGATTTCCCAGAAATGTTGAAAATGTGGACATCAGAAGTTTCACTGTGAAAATATTTTTTTCCCACATTTTCAAATGTTAAAACGGGTCAATTTGACCCTCAGGACGACACGAGGGTTAAACTTATTTTGAGTTTTCTTGTAAAATTCAACTCAAAACAAGATAATTTCAAGATTGTTTGACTTAACAAGATATTTAAGATGCATCGTCTTAAAACAAGTCCCTCCATCTGCTGTAATGTCACTTGTTAAGTGAATTTATCTTAAATCAAGTGGGATGAGACGTTTGACTAAAAATAAGACAAATAGACTTGGTAGGATTTTGAGTTTTTGCAGTGCAGACATTTAATTCAGATTTTTTCCTTCACTGGAAGGAATTCTGTAAATATTGTTACGTATGGTAATGCAGAAAATGTGTAAACTTGGATGAAGATCATAGATAATGAATCTGTGTGTTCAGGGGACGTCGGTGTGTCAGGTGACTCTCATCGGCATCATGGTGGTGTTGCTGTACGCATCTCGAGCCTGTTATAACCTGGTGGTGCTCGCCCTGACCGACATCGAAACCATCAACTCCTTTGACTACGACTGGTACAACGTCTCAGACCAGGTAGGAGCAGCTGTAGACTGGAACATGGATTTCAATCTGTTCATGGTGTCTTATTCAGGGTTTTATTTGATTCATTTATTGGACTGCAGCTCTGCTAATCATTAGACGTGTTTGGTTTGGACTGGTGGAAAATTTACCCCAGTCTTTCATTTATATATATACAGGAGAGTCCAACTCATCCTAGTCCAGGTTCCACATCCAGCCCAGTCTGATCTCCAGTGGACCGGACCAGTAAAACCACAGCATAATAACCTAGAAATAACCACAACTCCTAATGGTTCCTTTGGTTTAGAGCTAAAATGTTCACATTTAAGGAATTATCTTTTACAAAACATCATGAAAAACTGGAAGTTTATGAAGAAAAATAAATTCATTTTCATCAACATTCAGCCTCAGTTCATCATTTCCACATTACAACTTCCAGATCACAGAGTGTCTACAAAGGAACACAACATTTAGTCATCTGGAACTGAATCATAGAGGATTTACTGGAGGATCAGAACCACAAAAGACAAAAAACAACAAAAACAAGACAAAATACTACAAAAATGAGACACAAAATGACAAAAGCGAGACACAGAATGACAAAAAAATGAGATAAACGACGTGAACCAAAACAAAAAAAGAGACAAAGAATTAGACAACAAAGTTACAAAGTGACAAAAAAAATGGAGAAACGACAAAAATGAGACAAAAAATTACACAAAAGAGATCAAACAGGACAAAAGCGAGAAACAAAACGACAAAAAGGGGACAAACAGCACAAGCAAGACAAAAAAACACATAACACAAATGATACACAAAACAACAAATAAAGTAAAACACAAAATGACAAAAATAAGACAAAAACAGAAGCGAGACAGAAAGGAAGCACAAAACGACAAAAACAAAAAAAAGTGACAAAAACATGAGACGAAAGTCAGACAAAAACATACAAAAACAAGACAAAAATTACAAAAATGAGACACAAAACGACAAAAGAACAATAAACAATCTAGAATAAACAATCTAAAAAGCGGTCCTCCAGAGGGTCCAATTCGGCCCTCAAAGTGTAAAAATTCCACAGAAGACATTAACTGCAGATTGTAAACTAATAAAACTATAAATTTAAAATCATTTCTAGACCATGACAAGTTGTTTTGATCCTAAAGTAAAATACTAGATTGTTCATTGTTCTTTTGTCATTTTGTGTCTCATTTTTGTAATATTTTGTCTCTTTTTTGTTTTGCTTTGTGTATTTGTCTCCTTTTTTGTCATTTTGTGTCTTTCTTGTAGTGTTTTGTGTCTCATTGTTTTTGTTGTTTTTTGTTTGACTTTTGTCATTCCTCTCATTTTTGTTGTTCTGTTTCTTGTTTTTGTCTTTTTGTGTTTTTTGTCTTATTTTTGTCATTTTATGTTTTGCATTATTTGTTGTTTTGTGTCTTGTTTTTGTCGTTTCATGTTTTTTTTGTCTCACTTGTGTTGTTTGTCTACTTTTTTGTTGTTCTGTTTCTCACTTTTGTCATTTTTTGGTCTTGTTTTTGTTGTTTGTCCATTTTTTTGTGGCTTTGTAACTTCTTTGTCCAATTTTTTGTCTCTTTTTTGTTTTGTTTTGTGTCGTTTGTCAAATTTTTTTGTCATTTTGTCTCATTTTTGTAATATTTTGTCTTGTTATTGTTGGTTTTTTGTCTTGTTTTCTCATGTTTTTGTCATTTTGTGTTTCCTTTTTGTCTCACTTGTCTTCTTTGTCTACTTTTTTGTCATTTTGTTTCTCACTCTTGTCATTTTTTGTCCTTTTTGTGTCATTTGTATAATTTTTTGTATAATTTTTGTGATTTTGTGTTTTTTTTTGTCGCTTTGTACCTTTGTTGTCAAATTTTTAGTCTCTTTTTTTGGTTTGTTCCACGTTGTTTGTCTCATAGTTTATCATTTTTTTCTCGTTTTTGTCGTTTTATGTCTCGTTTTTGGTGTGGTTTTTTGTCTGACTTTGTCGTTTTGATCATAAGGTAAAATACTTAGTTGTTCAGTTCTAGATACCTGCGATTAAAATGGGGAGTTGTGGTTTTTTATAGGTAATTCTGCTGTGGTTTTACTGGTCCGGTCCACTGGAGATCAGACTGGACTGAATGTAGAACCTGGACTAAGATGAGTTAGACTCTCCTGATTGATGGGACACTGGGAGGGTGAGAGCCATAAAGAAGCAGCAGATAAGCGGTTTCACCTCTGGACTGTTTTAGGTTTCAAATAAATCTGAACATATTGTTTGATCGGAGATCCAAAGTAGGATGTTTGCCATCTCTCCTAATGAGACCAGGTTTTCCCCAGAACTGTCTATAAAGCCCTCTTCGTTTTCTGGACACCACCTCCACAGCCAGAGGTTGAATGATGACATGCATCTCTGATCAGACCGTGGTCCAGAGAACATGAAGGAGTCCAACACAGAAGATGTCTTTGTGAATCTGATCTGTGTGTTTCCAGGCAGACCTGCGTTCGTCGCTGGGAGATGCCGGCTACGTCGTGTTCGGAGTGATTCTGTTCGTGTGGGAGCTGCTGCCCACCTCGCTGGTCGTCTTCTTCTTCAGGGTCCGACGACCTCCTCAGGACAGGGTCAGTCCTCCTGCTTCTACAGTTCTACATTTACTGTGGAAAGTTTGGCATTTTCTCCAATAAAAAATGTGTTGCCTGTTATTTTTAGTCATTTTTGAGTTTGTAGTCTCATCCATCTAGGAAGAGAAGAAGTTTGCCTGAGTTCACCTTAAATCTTAACACCACTATACACCACTGAAAACATTCATTTTATCTTTAACAGTGCTATATTTATGGTTAATGTGCTGCATCCTTACACTGCTGTTTCTAAAACTGGAGCAGGAATGACATCCCAGCCTCTGAATCTGTCCACAGAGCACCGCTGGGATACCAAACCACATCCTCTCCTCCAGAGGATATTTCTTCGACAACCCTCGTCGGTACGACAGCGATGATGATCTGGCGTGGAGCATTCCTCCCCAGAATGCATCGGCAAGGTGTGAACATCATCAGTGATGTATTTTTGTGTTGAGAATGGATCACATGACTACGTAATGTTTTCTCTTTATGCTAAGCTAAAGTGGGTCAAACCCCATTTGGACAGATGGGAGTGTTGTATTTCATTCCCTACAATCTGATTTTGATGACACTGTCTTAGTGGGGAAGGGAAAATGATGATTTGATTGGATAATTACTGCTACTACTGAACCCTAGCTGATTCTCATTTCTTCAACAAACATGTTGGAAGACATATCCTGTGGTCATGGAAAGGATGTTAATCTGTCTCAGAAGGGTCAAATTATTGGCCTGCATCAAGCAAAGAAAACAATTGAGGAGATGAAACGACTAAAATCAGGTTAAGAACCATCCAACCTATCATTAGAACCTGGAGGATAGTGGAGAACCTTCATCTTCCAGGAACAAACTCTTAGATGATCGTAGGAAACCACCAGTAGAACTCACGGCTGTTTAATAGTGAAAGTAAGAACATTTCCACATGAAGGGAACTCAAAGGATTAGAACTAAACAGCTGTAGCTTTAAGAAAACCACTGATCAGTGAGAATAATCAGAAAAAATGGCTTCAGTTTGCTGTGGAGCATAAAGATTGGACTCTGGATCAGTGGAAGAAGGTCATGAGGTCCGATGAATCCAGATTTACCCTGTTTCAGAGGGATGGGGGAAGCAGTTTAGGTTTGGTTTTGGTCCCGACTTTGTGCTGGTTTTTGACTTTTCTAGGACTGGTTTCAGACTGGATTCTGACTGGTTCTGGATGTTTTTTTGGACTGTTTTAGGTTTGATTTTGGTCCTGGTTTAAGACTTTTGGAGGATTGGTTTCAGGCTGTCTTAGGCAGGTCATGGACTTTTTTTTAACCCCAAGAACACCAAACCTACCATCATGCATGGTGGTGGCAGTATCATGCTCTGTGGAACTGAAGCTTTCCACAAAGTAAATGGAATAATGAAGAAGGAGGATCACCTCCACGTTCTTCAGGAAAACCTAAAACCATCAGCAGAAGGTTGATCTTGGACACAGTTGGATGTTTCAACAAGACAATGAGCCCAAACAGCACCAGAACTGGTGCAGTTCCACTAAATTTTTTTGTCTTTCTGTCTCAGACTTGAGTCAGCTAAATTGATAGTATAATGATACTGCCACCTCCATGCCTGATGGTAAGTATAGAGTCCAGAGGAGTCAAAGATAAACCAGCAGATGGGGGCTTCAGGGTAAGAAGAGAGGCGGATGAAGTGATGCCCTCATCATGGCTAGTGCCTACCAGCCTGTGGGGGTTAGGGTTATGATCTGGGGTTGGTCAGGTTCAGCAACGTTATGTTTTCAAAGAATGAGGTCAGCTGATGACCTGAAGATATTGAAGGACCAGGATTCATGGGACTCACACTGAGAATGAGTGGATCAGGGAGCATGAGATGGATTGTCCTCAACAGAGTCCAGACCTCAACCCCACTGAGAACCTTTGGGATGTTTTGGACAAGACTTTGGTCCAACTCTCCCACCATCAATAGAAGATCTTGGTAGAAAATTAATGCATCTCTGGACAGAAATAAGTGCCACTGTAAATGAGTTCCGTACTCAAAGCTAAAGGCAGTCTAACAAAATATGAGAGTGTGCAACTGTTTTTTTTAGGTTTTTTTAGGGCTAGGGATAGTGTAATGGAAATGATGAGCTAAAATGGCAAAAAAAAAATGGATTAAATTAGGTTAGTTAGATTAGGTAATGGATTAAATATTGAGCTAACATATCTAAATGAATGAAATCAATAACTATTCATAATATTTAAAATAAGCCAAAGTAAACTTGAATATTTATGTAAATGTAAAGCTCAAAGGAAATATTTAAAGTCATTGATTAAATGGAAAGCCTGAAGTATTAGAAGGTAAAGTTGGTGGGAAATGGCTCAATAGATGTCTAAAAGTAACAGATAAATGATTGAAATGATCAAACTGTCTGGACTAAATATTGTAGAAATAGAGTTTATCTAACAGGATGTTTAACTCTTTCTCTTCTCTCCATCCTAGTCTTTCCTCGGACTGTTACGACTGGGGCAGCCGCCACAGCAGCTTCACCGTTCACACTAACAGTGACGAACAGCGCCTGACCGCTGCTGCCGGAGAGCTCCACCCTTACCCATGATCCTCCTGTCCTCTGTACAGCACCACTCTGCACTAGTCGGTTGTTGTGTTTGGTTCTATCACTGGTGTAGAGGTTTGTAGAGCCACAGCAAAACAGGAAAAGACACAACTGGGTTCCTACATAGATTATTATAGTCAGGTTTCTATGATACTGTGTGACAGTAAAGGACTGATCCGAAGATCGTAACACTTTATTGGTCCCATACTTTCCAGCTAACTTCCTGAAAACCGGCTCCTCATCATTTATAAAGCTTGACTTGATTATTGGCATTTCTGGGGCATATTGGTGGAATTGCATTCGCTTTAGGAAAGAGAGATGTTGATGTCAATTTAGGAACTATTTTTCACTGATTTAATGTTTTCATACTTTCCAAGCTTTGCCTTAAAATATTAAGCATAACAACCTTTCTCATTTTCCTTTATAATTATTTGGAATTTACATTTTCATGTTTGATCATTTTGATGAAAATAGAAGGAAATTTGCTGGATAATACAATGCTAGTAAATGAAAGCATTACCAGAAAGCCTTGGTAATAGATCAAAATACAATACCAAGTAAAGCTGCAAGCGGCGTTGGTCGGGTCCTCGCATCCTTGCGGTTCCACTATCCCACACATGTCCACCAGGTGGCGCTGCAACTGAGAGTGTATATCGGCCTATGGATGTGATGAGGGCCAGACTCTGATCACACATGTGAAGTTTGAGGCAGATTGGAGCATGTAGAGGACAGTTAGACAGCACTTCCTGTTTGATGGCAAAGCATCCAAAACCGCCACATTCCGTGGGTTGCCATTTCCATGCCCTCAGACATTTGCCGAGCATTTTCATAACTTTTGATCACCCATGCCTGGAGTACATCCTGGCCAAATTTGAGCTCTCTCAGGGGTTACCCTGTTTGAGTTTATAGCTTTTGAAAATGTCCAAAATTGACACAAAATCATCCAAAATATGAATTATAATTCAAAATGGCCGACTTCCTGTTGGGTTTTGGGTATTGGTTCAAGAGGTTTTTTTTCTCTTGCACCAATATATGCGTACTGAATTTCATAGCTGTAGGTGACACATGGTCCAGGGGCTGAATTTTCAGAATATTCCAGGGGGTGCTGCTGAGCCATTTTGGCACACACGTGTTCCATTCCCCTAAAATATAAATTTCTTCTGCCGGTCCTGGTGTGTGTGCAAATTTTCAGGCGTTTTCAAGAATTTTTAGGGTGTCAAAAATGTGTTTCTTCCATCCGAAAAAAAAAGTAATAAGTAAAGTAATTCCTTGCATTCCACTAACAGTAGATCTTTAAATTTCTCTATAATTGTTTGGATCAGGATTTTTAATCAAAGCATTTGGAGGCAGTATGGAGACCAACAGATGTGTAAACCCAAATCCTATTACCTATTACTATTTAAATTTACCATGGTGACCCTAAGGACGACGTATCATAAAATTTTGAGACAGTAACATCAAAAACTTGCAACCAACTACATTATAACTGTAATGAAATATGAAGATATTTCCTGTGATTCAGGTTGTGGATGCTGGTTTGAACTGAGTTCTTAGGAGTGGTTAAAATGAAAGAGCTTTGCAGGAATTTGGTCCTAAACTTTTCCCAGACTAACACCGTGTAGGAACCCTGCTCCAGAGAATGCTGAGTCATACTCTGTAGATGATGTCGTGGTGTATCTTTAAAGAATGTGTCTTTATTATTTGAGGAGTATTTCAATCAGGACTACTCAGGTATGAATCTGACACTCTGCCCCTTTTATCTAAAGCAAGTTTTGTTTGGTGCATTTCATTTACAGGAGAAAGAAAATAGAAAAGTGTTCAAATGAAAATGACACAAACAGAGAAAATAGAGATTAGTTTGTGTTCAGCCCCACCTGGACGTGAGTCCTCTGACCCTCACAGCTTTAAGATTGTAAAATAAAGACTGTAATTGATGAATGTAATGCCAGATATTACACTGAGGTTTCTAACTTGGTTCTTGGTCTTAACAAAAACAGAAAGATGAGATTAGCACCAACACAGCCAGGATGTTCCTACAACCGACTTTTTGCTGAACTACGGTTTGTGACTTTTCACAATTTTTCCATGTATTTTATTGCTTTACTGTCAGTCCTTTCCAGCCAACCAATCATATGTCAGATGGGCTGGGATGTATCACCATGGAAACACAGAAAAGAGGGGAGAAGCTTTAAACATGTTGTAACAGGATTGTATTTAACCCAAACTGGGCCATTTTCCTCAACATAACCTAGTAATCTTGGCGCCTAAACTAATCTAACCTTTTTCAGTATCAGGAGGTGTAGAGGGTGAACAGGAAAGGTGGCAGTACAGTACCATGGGGTGTGATAGTATTGCATGTCGCCATATCAGACAGGCATCCATGCAGCCTGACATACTGCGGTCTTCCTGTCAGGTAGTCCGAGATCCAGGCCATAAGGTCCTGGTCCACATGCATCACAGAGAGTTTCCCCACCAACTCGAGCAGCCACACCAAGTCGAAACAGCTGGAAGAATCAAAAAGCATTGTGACTTATCCAGGTGAGAATAAGCCCTGTGAAGCATGCAGACCAGGGCATCCTCCATACAAGTGTCTGCCTGGTACATTAAAGCCACTGGGGCCACCGGGACTATGCAGGATGTCTTCCAGATCTTTGGCACCTTCTTCAGCCTTAGGGAGAGGTTGAAAGCTGTGTGAAGGCTCCTGGTAGTTGCTTGGGTTGATGTTGCCTGGTCCTCTGGCCTCGCTGGTTCTGATCCTTGAGAGTTCCCGTCCCACTTGACTGGTCCTGAAGACTGGGAGGGTTTGAGGTGGAGCGGGGTTTGGATTGGACTGCTGTCTGGTCCAGGCTCCTGTCCATCATCATCTTTCCCTTGGATGGAGATGGAGGTGTTGCTCCTCAGGGTCTGGGTGGCGTCTGATGGAAGGGAGCACCAGCCTGGTCTGTGGCGTTGCAGTAAGGGGAGTGTGGGTGAGGGTTTCGGGGGAGATGGATGAGGCCACGTCCTTTCTCAGCAAGCTAAGCCTGTTGAAAACAGGTTTGTCAGCGTGCTCCTTTGTCTCCTCTACAGCTCCTCGGGGGCCTCGTCATGCCAGTCTTGGTCCAGCATTGGGGGGTTGCGTCAGAAGGTCCAAGATAGTGTAGCGGATGACGTCTTAAGCAGCCTGGGTGGCAGTAAACTCTGGAGGCAGACAGTATGGCCTCAATCCCAAAGGTAACAGTTCAACATCAGGCAAACAGACCTTTCCTTTCACTGTCACATGTCTCTGGTTGCTCCATTTGTTGTTGATGAAGACAGCGAGACCTGCGCCGGGCTTCTCACCCCTTTGTTTGTCTCTGTCCGCCCAGTTACAGTCAGGTACCTTCTGAACTCCCGATACTAATGCTGTCCACCTGTAAGGACTGAGAGTTCATCCATTTTGTTCAGCAGTGACCGTACATTCCCCATCAGCACCTCAGGAAGACAGGACTTGTATCTCCACCTTCTTTCTCCTCACCATTGACCCTGCTCAATTGCCCCATTGTCTTCTCCATAGTTCCTTCAGGATCTCTTTCGGACATGCGGCTGACTGATTTTTGAGTCGAATTAGCTCCTCTCATGTGTACATCTCAGGCTGTTGTTGTCCCGTGGTGCTAGCGGTGTCTGTTGTTGTTGTTAGCACTGAAACGTGCTACAAAGTAGCGGTCCATAAATAAAAAGTGCTCCCAACGAACACAATCAGTGTTACAGAAGCATCAGTGCTGTTGAATATATACAGTCATGGACCAAAGTATTAACACCCCTGGAATTTTTCCAGAAAATACACCATTTCTCCCAGAAATTGTTTCAGTTACAAATGTTGTTGGTGTACACGAGTTTATTTCCTTGATGTGCATTGGAAAAACAAAAAGCAGAAAAAAAAAGCCAAAATTAATATAATTTTACACAAAACTCAAAAAATGGGCCAGTCAACATTGTTGGCACCCTCAACTCAATATTTGGTTGCACACCTTTTGGAAGAAATAACTGAAACCAGTTGCTTCCGATAACCATCAACAAGCTTCTTACACCTCTCAAATGGAGTTCTGGACCACTCTTCTTTTGCAAACTTCTGTATACCAAAAACATTTGTAATTGCAACAATTTCTGGGATAAAAATATTTTCTGGAAAAATTCCAGGGGTGCCAGTACTTTGATCCATGACTGTAAGAGTTTCGGTGTGGTGCTGGATGAGTCAGTTCCTTCTAGTCTGAGGAAGGGTCTGAGCCAGAAACTGGTGGATTTGGGGTGAGATGCTTTCGCAGTAGAAGGTGTTGAAATGTCTCAGAACCTTCAGTGAGATGGACAGATGGGAAGATGCAGAATCAGCAGTAAAGTAGGCTTTGTCCCGGACCGTGATGGTCAAGAGGAGCTGCCAAGTTACCAGTCGACCTGTTTCAAACCTGAAAGAATAAAATCTCTGATACAAACAGCCCATAGTGAGGTTTAATGTAGGGTGTCTGGACTCAGCCTTAGAGATAGGATTAGACATCTGGAAGGAGCTCAGAGTAAAGCTGCTGCTCCTTCATACTGACAGGAACTAACGGAGACGTGGTCTTTACTGCGGTCCGATTCGTTTTAGATATACACTGGAAAAAATGCCCTTCTCAAAACAAGAAAAAAACTTATTTCAAGGAACTTTTACCTTGAAATAAGTGAAAAAATCTGCCAACAGAAAAAGTGAGAAATGGCTTGGTAAGATTTCTTGAAATAAGATATGATATTTAGAATCTTGAGATCTGGGAAAACTTATTTTAAGCTCTATTTTACCAGGATTGTCAAGCTTAGGTGTCTTAAAATAAGCCAGACATGTTAAAAAAAAAAAGAGCAGTTTTTCACTCAAAAATAGATTTTTGCTTCCATGTAACCTCCTAATTTGAGATGTAATAACCCTCCTGCTGTCTTCATTTACAGGCACCAAAAAATATTGTTTCCTTGTCTGAAATTTTTTTTAAAAAAATCAGCAAAAAAAATCCCCCAAATTTCTGAAAATTTGCAAAACCTTCAGGAAGAAAATTCCAATAATTCCTTAGAAGTTTTATTTTAAAAAATCCACCAAATTTGGCAAGAAAATTCTTGTAAATATTTTCAAAAAAATGAGTAAAAATCTTCCAAAAAATCCTAAAAATATGTAAAGTGATTACATACATATCAATAAAATTTCTAATATTTTCTGAAGAACATTCACATAAAAAAATCAACCAAAATCCAGCAAAATTCGCTGGATTTTGGTTGATTTTTATGTGAATGTTCTTAAGAAGCATTTTTAACATTTTTTTTCCACCAAAAAATGTTCAAAGATTTCCCAAAAATGTTGAAAATGTGGACATCAGAAGTTTCACTGTGAAATTATTTTTTGTCCCCACATTTTCAAACTTTAAAACAGGTTAATCTGACCCGCAGGACGACACGAGGGTTAAACTTATTTTGAATTTTCTTGTAAAATTCAACTCAAAACAAGATAATTTCAAGATTGTTTGACTTAACAAGATATTTAAGATGCATCGTCTTAAAACAAGTCCCTCTATGTTGCTGAAATGTCACTTGTTACGTGAATTTATCTTAAATCAAGTGGGATGAGACATTTTGATTAAAAACAAGACAAGTAGAGTTGGTAGGATTTTGAGTTTTTGCAGTGTAGTTGATTCTTTCCTGCCCTGAATAATCCTTGAAAAACTCCTCAGGGCGTTTCTGTTCACATAATTTTGTCAAAACCTCAGATGTAAAGACTGTCACCTGATTGGACGTGATCAATCAATGTAAATATCAACAAGCAGACAACCGATCACTTCCTGTGTTGTACATCCACGTTTCTAAGTCTTTTATAACATGTTGAGTCTTCATTGAACTTCCTGTTGAATGAAAATAAATAGTAGCTGTTAACTAATTCTCATTTAACACTGACTTGTTGAACAGAAGTGATGGAAACTGAATGAACGAGAAGCTTCAGAACCAACCCGTCAATGAGTTCTGGTTGAAACGGATCTTGTTTCGCAGCATTCACATTTCTGTACTGATGCTCTGGAAAAAGCCTAAACTCTATATTTGTACCAGAAGCAGGTTTTGTAAGTTCTTTGTACAGCTGGGATGATGTATTTTGTCATTGAGCTCTTTTGTGTTTGTGGTTTGTGTGTTTGTGATGTGATGACAAAAAAAGAACAACATTAAAAAGACAAGTTGTTGACTATCAGGACAAAAGTGTGAACTCGATTCATCTGTCTGAGAGAACGTTTAAAAAACCTAAAGACAACCAGGAGTGGAAGAAACTAAATGAGCTCCGGTGGAAGTTCAGAAGCAAACATAGTTGATGTTATCCAGAAATATTTATTCCTTTTCAAATAAATATACTCAGCAGGTACACATCAGCATGGTGCAGCTATATATATATATATATATATTCATAGAGATCTGGAAGCAGAACAAACTTCAACCTGCGCTGCCTTTTTTTTTTTTTTTTTTTTTTTTACAAACTGTACAGATTTAAACTCAACATCAACGTCTGAAGCAGCTTCACTTTTTGTCTTTTTCCAAAACGGCGGTTTGGTTTTAAGGCTGGAGAGCAAACAGGAGAGGAAGTCCAGCTGCTGGAGGACATGCAAGGCTCAGAGGACAACGTGCACACACACACACACACACACACACACACACACACACACACACACACATACACAGACACACACACAGACACAGACACACACACACACACAGACACACACACACACAGACAGACACACACACACACACACACACAGACACACACACACAGACACACACACACACACACATACACAGACACACACACAGACACAGACACACACACACACACAGACACACACACACAGACACACACACACACACACACACACACACACACATACACAGACACACACACAGACACACACACAGACACAGACACACACACACAGACACACACACAGACACACACACACACACACACACACACACACACACACACACACACACACACACACACACACACACACACACACACACACACACACACACACACAGACACACACACAGACACACACACACACACACACACACACAGACACACACACACACACACACACACACACACACACACACACACACACACACACACACACACACACACACACACACACACACACACACACACACACACACACATACACAGACACACACACAGACACAGACACACACACAGACACAGACACACACACACAGACACACACACAGACACACACACAGACACACACACACACACACACACAGACACACACACACACACACACACAGACACACACACACACACATACAGACACACACACCAACATACAGACACACTCACACACACACACACACACACACACACACAGACACACACACACAGACACACCAACATACAGACACACATACACACTCACACACACACACAGACACACCAACATACAGACACACACACACAGACAGACACACACAGACACACACAGACAGACTTTGTGCCTGGTATAATGGTATAATTCGGTCTCAGATTCACGGAGAGAAACAGAGAAAACAGAGTTTGTGTTCAGGTTTCTGCTCTGGAGGCTGGAAGGCGACAGGAACTGAAAATAACTGATTAAATAAAAAGAGTCATTAGTTCAGAGCCAGAAACTTAAATAAACACATAAATGTAATCATGGTTTGAAATGACACACCTCAGGAATGTATGTAAAAAGTAAAAGATGTTAACATTTAGGTTTCAGTTCCTCTAACATTCTGTCATTAAACGTTGCAGATAAAAACAATCTTTCGAAGCAGCAATTAATCTCTCGGACTTTAAAAAATGGACCTTGAAGCGGATCTGTAATCTGATTAAATGGTAAAACTATCTTACTGTCTACATTTTCTGTAGTATTTACTTTAAAAATCTGATTTTAAACATGAAATGATCCAGAGAAAGGAGAAAACTGTTTTCTGTATTTAGTCGTCACACTCAGGCTTCCGTACCCAGTTCATATCTTAGAACTTTCTGACACACAAACACACTTTTAACGTCATCCACACACACACACCAGCAGCTTCCTCCCCAACAAACACATAACACATAAATTTAGGATTTCTCTGTGGTTTGTGTTAAAACTAAAGATGACCCTAGACCAGGGGTGTCCAACATGAGGCCCGTGGGCCAAAAGCGGTCCTCCAGAGGGTCCAATCCAGCCCTCAAAGTGTAAAAATTCCAGAGAAGACATTAACTGCAGATTGTAAATTAGTAAAACTATAAAATCATTTCTAGACCATGACAAGTTGTTTTGATCCCAAAGTAAAATACTAGATTGTTCATTGTTCTTTTGTTGTTTTGTGCCTCATTTTTGGAATATTTCGTCTTTTTGTCTTTTTTGTCTGACTTTCATCTCATGTTTTGGTTTCTCGTTTTTGTGGCTTTGTGTTTCATTTTTGTCTTGCTTGTGTTTTTTGACTTATTTTTGTCATTTTGTGTTTTGCTTTATTCATTGTTTTGTCGTTTTGTGTTTTTTTTTCTCATTTGTCCATTTTATTGTTGCTTTGTAACAAATTTTTTGCTTTTGTTTTGTTTCGTGTTGTTTGTCTAATTTTTTGAAGTTTTGTGTCTTATTTTCACAATATTTTGTCTTGTTTTTGTTGTTTTTTGTCTAAATTTTGTCGTTGGTCCATTTTTTGGTCACTTTGTAACTTTTTTTGTCTAATTTTTCGTCTCTTTTTTGTTTTGCTTTGAGTCGTTTCACTCATTTTTTGTCATTTAGTTTCTCACTTTTGGGGTTTTGTGTCTCGCTTTTGTAATATTTTGTCTTGTTTTTGTCTTTTTTTGTCTGACTTTCGCTTAATGTTTTTGTCATTTTGCTTCTCATTTTTGTCGTTTTGTGTTTCCTGTTTGTCTCGCTTTTGGTTTTTGTCTTATTTTTTGTCATTCTGTGTTTTGCTTTATTCGTTGCTTTGTGTATAGTTTGTGTCAATTTGTGTTTTTTTGTCTCAGTTGTCTACTTTTTTGTTGTTTTGTTTCTCACTTTTCTCATTTTTGGTCTTGTCTGTTGCATTTGTGTAATTCTTTGTAGCATTTGTGTCATTTGTCCACTTTTTTGTCACTTAGTAACTTTTTTTGGTCAAATTTTATTTCTTTTTTGCATAGCTTTGTTTGTCTCATTTTCATCGTTTTATGTCTCATTTTTGTAATATTTTGTCGTTTTTGTTGCTTTTTGCCTTTTTTTGTCTTACTGTTTAATGTTTTTGGCGTTTTGTTTCTTGTTTGTTGTTTTGTGTTTCCTTTCTGTCTCGCTTGTGTTTTTTGTCTTATTTTTGTCATTATCTGTTTTGCTTTATTTGTTGTTTTGTGTATAGTTTGTGTCGATTTGTGTTTTTTTTGTCTTGCTTGTCTACTTTTTTGTCATTTTGTTTCTCACTTTTCTCATTTTTGGTCTTGTCTGTTTCATTTGTGTACTTTTTTGTCGCATTTGTGCCGTTTGTCCACTTTTTTGTCACTGGAATTTTTTGGGTCAAATTTTGTGTCTTTTTTGTCTCATTTTCATCGTTTTGCGTCTCATTTTTGTAATATTTTGTCTTGTTTTTTGTCTTTTTTTGTCTGACTTTTGATGGTTGTCTCATGTTTTTGTCATTTTGTTTTTCCTTTTTGTCTCGCTTGGTTTTTTTGGTCAATTTGTGCCTTTTTTGTCATTTTTTGTTGACACTGAGGCATAATATTGTTGAACTTGAATTTATTTTTCTTAAATTTCAGGTTGTTCACGATGTTTCGTAAAAAGATAATTCCTTAAATGTTAACATTTTTGCACTAAACCAGAGGAACCATTAGGAGTTGCGGTTATTTCTAGGTTATTCTGCTGTGGTTTTACTGGTCTGGTCCACTGGAGATCAGACTGGACTGGATGTGGAACCTGGACTAGGATGAGTTTAACTCTCCTGTCGTAGAGAATCAGACCCACATGGTGTCGACCTACAGCCAATCACGAGAGACGCCTGTAGAGCAGCACAGGGAGAGACCAGAAACACACACACACACACACACACACACACACACACACACACACACACACACACACACACACACACACACACACACACACACACACACACACACACACACACACACACACACACACACACACACACACACACACACACACACACACACACACACACACACACACACACACACACACACACACACTTTTTCTAGCGTGACGTAAACGAGGCCTGAGATGGTCACATCATGAGCACGTTGGTCCAAACCTCTGGGTGAGAAAGACATGAATGGGAAATAAAAAAGAAAAGAAAATTCAAAATGTAAAGTTACAATAAAATAGGCAGCTAAGAAAATAAACAAAAATAAAATAGAATGACAAAACAAACTAGGCAGCTCCATCCTCGGATGCTTTTTCTGTTTATCTGTCCTGACTGAGGCCTTTTCTTCTGGAAGTCCATCTGCATCCTCAGTAAAGACTTCAATCAGCTTCACATGATGAGTATAAACCCACAGAGACACGAGTCTGGAGGAAAGATTCATGAACAACATCTCCCTCACAGCTGAATGAAGCCAGTCCCTCCTACTGAACCCTTCCATCAGGACTCCAGTCTGTCTGAGGGCTCAACTTCCATCCAAACATCTCATCATCTCCTCCAGGCTGTCGATTGCAGCAGCTTTCTCAGGGTCTCAAAAGAGACTAAACATATTGAAATAAAAAGGTGAAAGTTAGTCACCTGGCTGCCAGGTGTGACAGCAGAGAAGAACATCTGTGACTTCCTGCCGAAGGCCAGAGGAGGCAGAAGAACATTCAAGGTGCACCACATGGAGGAGGATACAGAGGGATAGGAGACTCTTGGATCAAAGCTGGGAAAGGGTGTTGTCAGGTTCAACACTTCTTCTGGCCAGGAATGAGACTGCTGCAGTTCTCTGACGGCTGGTGCCATCCAGTGGCCAGGTGGAGCATCACCTCCTGTTACCTGTTCTCCTTCAGCAGCATGCGGAAGTTGTGGAGCTGGTGTATGCTGGTGGACAACCTGAAACAGAAAGAAGACGGTAAATGACGCATTTAACAGCTGATGGGAGGAGATGAGACACACATCAAAAATACGTGGGTGGTTAAAGCCCAGCGGACACTAAATGATTAAACAGGCAGAGGATATAGAAAATTAAAACCATTACAAATATAAACCAAAAGTGCATGAAATTAATTAGATATCCAAATACAACCAGACACAACATACATCAACATTCTGACTGATAATCATCTTGAATTTCCTTCAGGATTAATAAACTATCTATCTATAGATCTATCTATCTACAGTCTATCTATCTATCTATCTATAGTCTATCTATCTATAGTCTATCTATCTATCTATCTATAGTCTATCTATCTATCTATAGTCTATCTATCTATAGTCTATCTATCTATCTATAGTCTATCTATCTATCTATCTATCTATAGTCTATCTATCTATCTATAGTCTATCTATCTATCTATCTATCTATCTATCTATCTATCTATCTATCTATCTATCTATCTATCTATCTATAGTCTATCTATCTATCTATTGTCTATCTATCTATAGTCTATCTATCTATAGTCTATGTATCTATCTATCTATCTATAGTCTACGTATCTATCTATCTATCTATCTATAGTCTATCTATCTATCTATCTATCTATCTATCTATCTATCTATCTATAATAATGACTACATTATTACACCAGTACTCAATAACAGCTATAAAACCGTTAAACATCCCATAAAGTCGTGACAGCATGCCGCTCCCAGACCTGAGCAGATAGGTCCTTCTAGCTGTAGTTTCATGTGGTGTCCAGCAGGAGTCCTGCTGAGGAGGACTTTACTGAAGGTAAGTGTTGTAGTGTAATATTCTTTGATGTGCTGAAAGCGAAGGATGTTGTAATCCTGGCTAATGCTGTTTGAACTGATAAGTACTATATATGTGTGAAGGACTTAATGTTGGATATGCTAATAACCACCGATGTTTGACTGTACTGAATGTATGTGAAGGAAAAGAAGAAACAGAAACTGTAATGAAGGGCTGATGAGAGATCATGAGGTACAGTTTGGAAACTTTGATGTGTATACTTAAAGCATTAGAATTTTTCATATATATTGGAATCATAATAATACATAGAAGTATATTATGCATGAAATCTGTCCCAAAATAAAGAGGGTAAGATGGGAAGTAGAGTCTGAACATGTCTGTTCTCTGTGAATCATGACTGAAAAATAACCTGAGGTCCTCTGTAAAGACTAACCCAACAATGAAATAAGATATGTTGGTGAAAGGATCTGGGGCCTCATTTATAAAACATTGCATAGGATCCACACTAAAAGTTTGACTACGTCGAAAATCTGAAATAGGCGCACGCCAAAAAATATCCTGATTTATAAAACCGTGCGTACGCACAACTGCACGCAATTTCCCATTTATAAATCACACTCCAGCTGGAAGATTGCGCAGGTGGATCCACCTCACATCCCGCCCACGACACACCCACATTTTACCATGAATGGTCAATGCAAAGTAACTCATGAATGTATGTGCATATAAACAAGCTGCTGATCCACGGCATTTTACGCTCAGTCATGGCAGAAAAAAGAAAAGGAAATTTTTCGGAGACCAAGACAGAGGTGCTTGTGGATGAGGTGGAGGCCAGGAAGAGTATTTTGTTTGGTGGTCATAGTAGTGGCATCACTAACAAAAGAAAAGGCACCGAGTGGCAGCACGTTGTCACCTCTGTCAACAGTGTGGGTTCCACAGAGAGAACTATGGCAGAGGTGAAAAAGAAGTGGTCTGATTTGAAGGTGGAGGCCAAGAAGAGAGTGACATGCCATCACCAAAGCATGTCTGCTACAGGTGGAGGTAGAGGCAAACCTGAGCCCACACCTCTGGACAGCAGGATAGCATCCATCCTCGGGACGGCCAGCGGGTGTGGAATCGTGTCAGAGAAGGAAGGAGACACCGATTTGGCAGAGCCCACAGAGGAGACCGGTAAAATACAGTTTTATCTGTTTATTAAATGTATTAGATATTTAAATGGACTTGTAAAAAGGCAGTGGACTTATGCTTTTTGTCCTCAGTCACTCTAGAGTTGGAAACGCTGGCTGACGAGGAGGTTCTGACCACAGCGTGTCCTGTCAGCGTGGATGAAGCCTGGCTGTCCCCAGTACAAGTACATCCTGAGACCATGGCACACCCAGAAGTGGTCGGATCCTGACAGACAGAGTCCCACAATCACAAAGGGACACCATCGGTCCCATAAATGAAGTGCGGGATGAGCTCCAGCAAATACAGTAATGAACAACATGTGAGGTCCTGTCTGACATTGCCGCCTCTATTAAAGATCTTGTTAAAAAAAAAATTAAACATACTTTCGGTCTTATTGTAAACGCTGCGTAACACCCCGGCTCTACAAGTGTAATATGTGATGACAATAAAGGTTTGGGATAAATCTGGCTTCAATTCACCACCTCACCGTCTGGACCTGCTGTTCCCTCTGTCTCCAAAATGTCCGTAAACAAGCATCGATGTTGGCGCACCGGTGCGCATATTCTCACGCCAAGTTTATTTTTATAAATCACAACCTTTGCGTTGGAAGTGGCGTACGTAACTTTCTAGCCCTGTTTTGTGCGTAAGTAAGTGTTATAAATGAGGCCCCTGACCAGTAGTTAGGAAAGTATAACGGTGTCAGACTGTCCCTCCTATCATACACCCTATAGGGGTGGAAAAATGACCAACTCTCACAGCTTAAAGACGAAGCTCAGCTCAGTATCTCTGGTGCAAAAACTCAAAATCCTACCAAGTCTATTTGTCTTATTTTTAGTGAAAATGTCTCATCCCACTTGATTTAAATCCATGAAACAAGAGACGTTTCAGCAAGATGGAGGGACTTGTTTTAAGACAATGCATCTTAAATATCTTGTTAAGTCAAACAATGTTGAAATTATCTTGTTCTGAGTTGAATTTTACAAGAAAACTCAAAAAAGTTTCACCCTCGTGTCATCCTGTTGGTCAGATTGATCCGTTTTAAAGTTAGAAAATGTGGAGAAAAAATATTTTCACAGTGAAACTTCTGATGTCCTCATTTTCAACATTTTTGGGAAATCTGTAAATATTTTTTGGTGGAAAAATCAAATATTAAAAATGTTTCTTAAGAACGTTCACCAAAAAAAAGTTTTTTGTGAATGTTCTTAAAGAAAATATTAGAAGTTTTACTGATATATATGGAATCACTTTTGATATTTTTAGGATTTTTTTTGAAGATTTTTACTCATTTTTAAAAAATATTTACAAGAATTTTCTTGCCAAATTTGTGGGACTTTTTAAAATAAAAAGGTTTTGCAAATTTTCAGAAATTTTGGATTTTTTTTTGCAGATTTTTAAAAAATGTTTTCAGACAAAGAAACATTATTTTTTGGTGCCTGTAAATGAGGACAACAGGAGGGTTAATACATCTCAAATTAGGAGGTTACATGAAAGCAAAAATTTATTTTTGAGTGAAAAACTGCTACTTTTTTTAAAAAATCATATCTGGCTTATTTTAAGACACCTAAGCTTGACAATCCTGGTAAAATATAGCTTAAAATAAGTTTTCCCAGCTAATTTTGAGATCTCAGTATTCTAAATATCATATCTTATTTCAAGAAATCTTACCAAAGCATTTTTCACTTGTTCTAATGGCAGATATTTTCATTTATTTCAAGGTGAAAGTTCCTTGAGATAAGTTTTTTTGTCTTGTTTTGAGAGGCATTTTTTCCAGGGTGGGTGTTAATCACTGCTAAGAACTACTCCTGGGTTTTAGTTGACAATAAATCCTGCTGCCTCCGCATGCTGACGTCTTGTTTTGATTACTGTTAAACTAAGGTTTTTAACTTAGTAATGAAGTGAGAAGTCAAGAGCTAAGGTGAACTGGGGTCAAGTGTTCACAGTGAAGGTTATTAACCTCGAAATAGACGTCAAGGATTTTTGTGAGTCTGACATCTGTTTCCTGACCGGAGGCCTGCTCTGAGCTGCAGATGGAACAAATACATTAATAGAGAAGTAAGACTGAGTGGAAGCGTCCAAACAGTCCAAACAGTTAGTTTCAGTTCCTCAAACATGGAGGGGTCTTAGGATGAGTTGGGGGGGAGCTGGTGGAACAGTCCAGAATAGATGGTTTTAGTTCCTCAAACATGCAGAGAGATGAAGTCATTGCTCAAGTTAATTTAGTATGAGCTCATTGTGTATGTTAACTAAGTGTGCAGTTATTGCATATGCAAAAGGTTCAGTTGTTGTATAAATTGCACTGGATCGAGACACGAGTTGGGAGTCGTTGCGAGGTGGTCACTGGTTGCAATCCAGGGTAGAAATGCTCTGAGCAAAGGGGATTTTACCACGTAACTCGGACGGGGAATTCAACATGATCTGCAAAGG
This sequence comes from Amphiprion ocellaris, assembly GCF_022539595.1. NCBI lineage: Eukaryota > Metazoa > Chordata > Actinopteri > Pomacentridae > Amphiprion > Amphiprion ocellaris. The sequence goes on from NC_072769.1 coordinate 3,542,014, forward strand.
AATAACTGTTCTACTGGAATTATGGACTGAAGGAGTGCTCTTTCTGCACTGTTTGAGGATTACGAAAGACTGTGATCTAAAAATAACGCTGACTGAAGGAACATTACTGAACTCTGCTATTTCTGAGAGGAACAACACCAGAATGGATTAACAAAGTTTTTACTGGCCCTAAATGACAAAAATGGATACAAGCAGATCTAAATCTGGACCGAACCCCGTCCACTTCCCCCTGGAGCCGGTGAGCCTCGGAGGCTCGTCAGTCTTCAGGTGAGCAGCCGGTTCTGATCACACCGACTGCTCTCCAACTCCAAATTACATAGTCTGGGTGATTATTACTCTTCTTAGATGAAAGCATAGTTCCACTTATGAGTCATGTTAAGCAATTGGAAGAATATTAATGTTTGATTAATTGTCTAATGATCTAAGAGTTATGCTGCCCCTGCTGAAATTATAATAAACAAATATCCTGCAATTAAAGTTAACAGATTGGAAATTCACTTCATCCCTATCACAGTGACTAAATAATTATGAATATATTCTGTAGTTGTAAAAAGTCAGGTTAATGTGTGCATTACATCTAAACAGGTTCTGGAAGGTTACTAGTCTTTGGGGCCTTTTTTAAACTTATCCTTGGGGTTTTCTATTCCTAACCTCTAAACTTTAACCTAGCAACTTACCAAGTGCCAAACCCATAAGAGGAAAGCTGCCGTTAACAGACGTGACTGGTAATGAATTTAACCACTCAAAAGGGGCTACTCAGTTAGATTAGTTATCAGAGGAAGCAGGATAGACGTCTGGATGGAGGCAGTGAGCAGCTAGGTGAATTTCCTCGCTCTGACCAGCTTAAACGTTCCTCAGATTCCATCTGGGTTAGACTCTCTGGGCTGCAGGAACCGGACCGTTGGATGGAGAGCTGGTCCAGCAATTCTCTGATAGTTAATTAATTCATTTGATTAAAATAGGAGGCTACTGGCCTTAGTATTCAACAAACTTTTTTGCTGAATTTTTTCTCTTTTTTGTTTGTTTCGTGTCGTTTATCAAATCTTATGTTGTTTTATGTCTTGTTTTTGTAATATTTTGTCTTGTTTTTTGCCTGACTTTCATCTCATGTTTTTGTCGGTTTGTTTCTAATTTTTGTGGTTTTGTGTTTCCTTTTCATCTCGCTTGTGTTTTTTGTCTTATTTTTGACATTTTGTGTTTTGCTTTATTTGTTGTTTTGCGTGCCGTTTTGTGTTTTTTTTGTCTCGTTTATCCATTTTTTTATTGCTTTGTAACTTGTCAAATTTTTGGTTTTATTTCGTGTCGTTTGTCTCATTTTTTTGATGTTTTGTGTCTCATTTTCGCAATATTTTGCCTTGTTTTTGTCGTTTTTTGTCTTTTTTAATCTGACTTTAGTCGTTTTGATCATATAGTAAAAACTGGTCCGGTCCACTAGAGATCAAACTGGGCTGAATGTGGATCCTGGACTAGAATGAGGTGGACACTCCTGGACTAGGGTAATTACAGAGAGGGCTGCATTATGGGATGCTGACAGGGAAAATCAGTCAAACAGAAAAGAATCTGTCACACATGAGCTAATAAAGTAACAGACAAATGACAATCGTCAGATAAAATGATTCTTAACTACAAGAGTCCGGTAGGTAGAGTGAGTTTGTCACATGTAGGATAGTCATGTGTTTTATGTAACATCATATTTCACTGATATGAAAGAAAAGGCTTCAGTCAGGAGGATTCTTCTCCTTGGACTTTCTCAAAGAGACATTTTGAGATCAAAATCTGTTGAGGAACAAATTGGCAAAAGGAAAAGAGGCATGGTCTGTAGGTAGCAAAAAGGAAAAAGCCTTCAAATATGAACAGCAAGACACATTAGCTTTCTAACATCCTCTTACCTGCTACATGCATGAACACACCTTGCGATGCACCTTGACTTGGTAAATTAGCCTCCAGACATGCAGCAGAAAAAGTGCGTGGCAAACAACAATAATTTTCAGGCTAAAGAACTTCTTACCCAATACACTAATACGACCATTAAAAAATCCCAATCTTCAAAGCCACTGCTAACACAAAACACTAACGGTGCTAGCTTACAGGATAATAGATAAATAGCTAGTTAGCCAAATAGCTAGTTAGAGAAATAGAAATAGCTCAAAAACATCAGATTCATCAGCTGTGGTTGTTACTCGTTGATAGCACTGCTGACACAAAAAATAGCCTTCAACTTTGAATGACACACATTAGCTTTCTCAGTCCACCCACAGCTGTGTGCACTGTAATCCTCCAGTCGTTAGTAGCTATGTTTTAGCTTTACAGCTGATGTCCTCTTTTCCGTGTACATGCACAGACATGCTAAACTAGCTAACTAAGGGGAGTGCACTGCTGACAACATTGGTTTACAAGCTAGTAACTACTGAGCTAAACTTAATCAATATGGAATCATTTAAATGCTAACAGATGCGGTCCTTACTTCTCCTTATCACTGCTAACAAAACGCAACCAGTTCACAGCTCTGCTAACATTGCTCATCTCTGCTGTGACCTCATAGTTGAGGAGACGCAGCGAAGACCGGTTGATTTGACCTCTTTGGCAGCTCAGCCGGTAGACTGAGGGTTTAATTAACAGCCTGTGAATCCATATAGGTGGATTTTTCTGTCAAAACTTCCATAACACTAAATAAAGTTTGGTCTGGTCATTTTCAGCTAGTAAACGCATTTAATTTTATTCACAGAACTACAACAAAACATCAGAAGCATTAAATCTACAGTGATATCCCAGAAGGCATTCCTGTATGAAAACAAAGATAGCTCGATAGATCTATAGATAGATAGATTATAGATAGATAGATTAAAGATAAATAGACTATAGATAGATAGATCTATAGATAGATAGATAGATCTATAGATATAGATCTATAGATAGATAGATCTATAGATATAGATCTATAGATAGATCTATAGATAGATCTATAGATAGCTAGATAGATTATAGATAGATCTATAGATAGATAGATAGATAGATCTATAGATAGATAGATCTATATATAGAAAGACAGATCTAAAGATAGACTATAAATAGATAGATAGACGGATAGATAGATAGATCTATAGATAGATCTATCTATATATAGATCTATCTATAGATAGATCTATCTATCTATAGATAGATCTATCTATATATAGAAAGACAGATCTATAGATAGACTATAAATAGATAGATAGACAGACAGACAGACAGACAGACAGACAGATTGACAGACAGACAGACAGACAGACAGACAGACAGACAGACAGACAGACAGACAGACAGACAGACAGACAGACAGACAGACAGACAGATAGATCGATAGATAGATTGATAGAATGTCCCTGTATGTTCGTGTTTAATTTTTGACCTTGCTGGGAAGTTTCCTCTCTGAAACTTACCTTCCAAAGCCGTTCAGCAGCGCTACGATCTCCTGCCGAGTCAGCTGGAAGCCTTTAGATGGGCTGTGCTCAGGAAGGTTCTTGATTTCCTTCTCAGAGAACAGGACCTTTAAAGCTGTACCCAGACCCTGGGTCTGCACACCACACACAGAGACACAACACACAGTCACACAGACACACAGTCACACAACGCACAGACACACAGATCCATTTAGAAAAACCATGGAAATCCTTCAGATATACGGCATTTACAGACAGAAATTTTTCAAATCCAGATTCAAAACTCATCTGTTCAAGGCTTTTACAAATGAAATGTATTATTATTATTATTATTATTATTATAGAAACATGGATGATGTACTGAAGGTGCCATAACATATTAAGACCTATTTTATGGTAATTATAATCCAGATGTCTCCTGATCCTAACTGTCCAGAGGTTACACTCAGGCTCCTCAGCTTGGACTAAATTCTGCATTACAGCGATCAGAGAAAAAACACCTGGAACACTAAAAGTCATGTAAGATTCCTAACACCCATGTTGACCTGTTACCAGCTGTTACACCACAACATCTGAAAGAACAAAGTAAAGACACCCAGTCCTCTGCTGGCATTGTGTCATTTCTGTCTACGTGTTCCGCATGGAGAAAATCTATGAGATCCAATAAAGTCTAGATGATGAAAACAGAGAAGCAGTGAAGCGGCTCACCTGTAGTTTCCCCCACAGTCGACATTTACTGCAGCCGACACAGTCCATGATCCTGGAGATGTTCTTAAAATGGAGCCGGAACTCCTCCTGAAGGAAAGAGAGAGGAAACGGCACTTAAAATATTTTAGCTCACATTCAGATTTAAAATCAGAACTAAATAACATATCTGGAGAGTTTACAGATTATGGCTGAGGTTGGCTGAGGTGTGTCTGTCTGTCACAGACAGACAGACAGACAGACAGACACACACACACACAGACAGAGAGAGAGAGGGAGACACACACACACACACACACACACACACACACACACACACACACACACAGACAGACACATAGATACGCAGACAGACATAAACAACATACAACAAAAGAGATGAAGTCAAACTAAAAAAGAAAGCAGAATGGAGACTAGAGATCAACTGTACTATACTTTTTTGACAGAAAATACATGATATAATAAAACAGCAGAATATAAATTAGTATAAGTCAGAAGGTGTGTAGTAGCACGTCACCATCACGGCTTTAGGGTTTCACCTTTAATGTTTTGGCCTCCATTTTGTGTCCAGCAAACATGGACTTCTCATCAAAGTGCATCGGGAACGCTCTGGAAGACACAGACAGCCGTTAGATCTCATGAAAACCACTGAACTCACAAATAATTTACATTCAGTTACGCTCACATACGTGTCTGCCGAGAGCTTCAAGGTAGAATCAGATAAAGGTCTGGTTTTCATGTAAATCATCAGAGTTCATAAGTTCACTATAGGAGTTAGTCCCCCTCACTTAGACCAGAATTACATGTGGTAATGTGGAAGTTGGGACGGAGGACAGAAATTACAGCAGGAGAGTCCAACTCATGCTAGTTCAGGTTCCACATTCAGCCCAGTCTGATCTCCAGTGGACCGGACCAGTTTTACTATATGATCAGAATGACAAAATTCAGATAAAAAAGACAAAATAACAACAAAAACCAGACAAAATATTGCGAAAATGAGACAAAAAAAACGACCAAAAATTTGACAAACGACAGCAAACAAAACAAAAAAGAGACAAAAAATTAGACAAACAAAAAACAAAAAAACGGTTAAATGACAAGAGACAAAAAAACACAAAACGGTACGCAAAACAATGAATAAAGCAAAACACGAAATGACAAAAACAAGACAAAAAACACCAGCGAGACAAAAAGGAAACACAAAACGACAAAAACCAGAAACGACAAAAACACAAGACAAAAGTCAGACAAAAAACAACAAAAAAAGACAAAATATTACAAAAATGAGACACAAAACGACAATAAAATTTGACAAATGGCATGAATCAAAACAAAAAAAAGACCAAAAATTCGACAAAAAAGTTACAAAGCGACCAAAAAATGGACAAAAGACAAAAATGAGACGAAAAAACACAAAATGCCAAAACAAGAAACAAGACAAAAACATGAGACGACCGAAAAGTCAGACAAAAACCAACAAAAACAAGACACGATATTGCAAAAATGAGACACAAAATGACAAAAAAATGACAAATGACACAAAAGAAAGTAAAAAAGAGACAAAAAATTAGACAAAAAAGTTACCAAGTGACAAAAAAATGGACAAACGACAAAAACAAGTCAAAAAAGACAAAACGACAAAAACGGCACACAAAACAATGAATAAAGCAAAACATAAAATGACAAAAAAACACAAGCGAGACAAAAAGGAAACACAAAACGACAAAAACATGAGACAAATGACACGAAATAAAACAAAAACAAGAGACAAAAAATTAGACAAGTTACAAAATGCCAAAAAAAATGGACCAACGACAAAAATAAGACAAAAAACACAAAAAGGCACGCAAAACAATGAATAAAGCAAAACACAAAATGACAAAAATAAGACAAAACACAAGCGAGAAAAAAAGGAAACACAAATGACAAGTTGTTTTGTTCATAAAGTAAAATGTTTTGTGTTTCCTTTTTGTCTCGCTTATGTTTTTTATCTTATTTTTGTCATTTTATGTTTCGCTTTATTCATTGTTTTGTGTGCCGTTTGTGTCGTTTTGTGTGTTTTTTTTGTCTCGCTTGTGCTGGTTGTCCACTTTTCATCATTTTGTTTCTCGCATTTGTCATTTTTGACCTCATTTGTGTTTTTCTGTCTCGTTTTTGTCATTTCTCCATTTTTTTTGTCGCTTTGTAACTTTTTTGTCTAATTCTTTGTCTCTTTTTTGTTTTCTTTCGTGACGTTTGTCTCACTTTTTGTTATGTGTTTGATTTTTGTAATATTTTGCCTTGTTTTTTGTCTGACTTTTGATTCTCCAGTAAATCCTCTATGGTTCAGTTCCAGATGACTAAATGTTGTGTTCCTTTGTAGACACTCTGTGATCTGGAAGTTGTAATGTGGAAATGATAAACTGAGGCTGAATGTTGATGAAACTGAATTTATTTTTCTTCAGAAATTTCAGGTTGTTCATGATGTTTAGTGTAAGATAATTCCTTAAATGTGAACATTTTCAGAATGTAGTTTTCTGCACTAACCCAATGAACCATTAGGAGTTGTGGTTATTTCTAGGTTATTCTGCTGTGGTTTTACTGCTCTGGTCCACTGGAGATCAGACTGGGCTGGATGTGGAACCTGGACTAAGATGAGTTGGACTCTCCTGGGTTAGAGGACCTACAAGAACGTCTTACTTGATCTCGTTGAAGATCTGCAGGAGCAGCTCCTTGGTCTCTCCGTCCTCCTGAGAGTTTCCGGTGTACAGGTTGACGATGGCTCGTTCGAAGTACGGCGCCACCTTGTAGAGCGCTCGCAGCTCGATCAGGTACAGGAAGTAGAGGTTCTTCAGCCGCCGGGTGCCCTCGCCCTTCGTCTCCGCCGTGTCAAAGCGTTGACGGAACTCTTGGACATTTGGGCCCCAGACTGAGCGGCCCCAGCCCTCTGAGGAGTAAAAAACACTAAGAGTAACTACAGTTTACAGAACATGGGGTGTAGTTCAGAAAGTTTCATAAACTACTCATTTCTGGTCTGAAATTTTTATACTGATTAGATCATGGGTGTCCACCATGAGACCCGTGGGCCAAAAGTGGTCCTCCAGAGGGTCCAATCTGGCCCTCAAAGTGTAAAAATTCCAGAGAAGACATTAACTGCAGATTGTAAATTAGTAAAACTATAAATTTAAAATAATTTCTAGACCATGACAAGTTGTTTTGATGAAAAAGTAAAATATTAGATTGTACTTTTGTCATTTTGTGTCTCATTTTTGTAATATTTTGTCTTATTTTTGTCTTTTTTTGTCTTTTGTCTCAAGTTTTTGTGGTGTTGTTTCTCGTTTTTGTCGTTTTGTGTTTCCGTTTCATCTCAGTTATGGTTTTTGTCTTATTTTTGTCATTTTGTCTTTTGCTTTATTCGTTGTTTTGTGCACCTTTTGTGTTTTTTTTGTCTTGTTATTATTGTTGGTCCATTTTTTTGTCGCATTTTTTGTCAAATGTTTTTTGTGTTGTTTGTACATTTTTTTGTCGCTTTGTGTCTCATTTTTGTAATATTTTGTCTTGTTTTTATCTTTTTTTGTCTGACATTTATCATTTGGTTTTTCATTTTTGTTGTTTTGCGTTTCCTTTTTGTCTTGCTTGTGTTTTTTTGTCTTATTTTTGTCATTTTGAGTTTTGCTTTATTCGCTGTTTTTATGATCGTTTTTGTTGTTTTCTTTGTCTCGTTTTTGTCGATTATCCATTTGTTTTGTCGCTCTGTAACCTGTTTGTCTAATGTTTTGACACTTTTTTTGTTTTATTTTGTGTCGTTTGTCTCATTTTCTTGACATTTTGTCTTATTTTAGTTTGTTTTTTCGATCTGACTTTTGTCGCTTTGATCATATAGTAAAACTGGTCCGGTCTGCTGGAGATCAAACTGGGCTGAATGTGGAACCTGAACTAGAATGAGTTGGACTCTCCTGGGTTAGAGTGTTCCTGTGTAGACGTTTGTGTTTCGATAACAGTTGAGATTTTGGCTTTTGTTCAATGAAAAAAGATTATGTTGATAAACTGAAACTCTGTGAGCTCTAGAACTCTTGCATCATATCAGAGATAATATCACAAATGTCACCAGTAACGTCCCTCGGCATTGGTTTCCTTTATTCCATGCAGAATAAAAAGGACAGCAGATGATGTGAAACCCTAGAAACCTCAGAGTTAGCTGGTCGTGTGGTTCTAGACTGTAGACTAGCTGTGGCATCTCATGTGTTGTTGTTGTTGTGTGTGATGTTCGTACCGTCCAGGAGGTACTCGGCACACAGGTGGATGTTGATGCTGCTATGGAGGCCGGAAATGAGCCGGTAGAAAACTCTCTTCTCCAAACACAAACCTGGACAGAGAGAGACGTGAAGAGAGAGTTAATGAAACATGTTTTATTAATCCAAACTAACTAAATACACGACGCAAGATATTCAGTCCCCACAACTTACTGACAACTATTTTATTTTAGTGAATGTATTTAAAAGAAAACATATAAAGTTGTAAAGAAGGCAGGAACATGAAGTAGAACTCACCTTCCAGCCAGTTGTAGAAACCTTCTCCTGTGATGTGATCAACAGAAAACAAAAGAGACCTGATGAGATATTATTCAACAGAGCTAAAAATAAATTCACATGCAGCCAGTTTTAGTTTCACTCACCGTCGTCGTCTCCTGCAGAGAAGAGAAAAGAAAGAAACTGTTAGATGTGGTCTATTAACACACACACAGTAATTAAAGGGTGTAATGAGGAGCGGACAAATCTACATCTTCTCTTAATGTGGGTTCTGGTAGGTTAAAATAGTAATTACAGGGGGTCCTAGACTTACAACGGAGTTCCGTTCCTACTGATCTACGTAAGTCGATTTTCTCCGTAAGTCGGAACTCCGGTGAAAATGTAACCAAAGCCATTTCATGCATCACGATATCCATCAGCTCTTCATAAAGTCCTGAATGCCAACGACTTTCATGAACGTATGAATCATTTTACTACAAGATTACAGAATATTGTAACAGACTCATGTTGTTGTTGATGTTGAGGTTTCAATGTTTATTGTTCAGTTCCAGATTTACCTGATGTCAGTGAACGTGCCATGTTTAGTTAGCTCACCTCTGATTGGCTGAGAGTCAGCAGTAGAGAGAGCTGGGAACGGCAGCTAATTCTGGAGCTAAGTTACGGGGTTTTTGGACTTATTGTGGCGTTGGCTACGGTCCACAGTAGAACCCTCTGTGCTCATTTTGGTTTGTTTTAGGTCATTTTCAGTCTGTTTGTGATAATTTCTGGTGTTTTTGTGGTCATTTTACATTTTTTGTAGTTACTTTGTGTGTCTCTCATCATTTTGAGCCTTTATATGATAATTATCTGTCTCACTGAGTCATTGTGTGTTTTTCTGTGGTCATTTTGCGTCATTTTTGGCGTTTTTGTGATCATATTGTGTCTTTTTGTGGCTGTTTTCAGTCTGTTTGTGGCAATTTTAGGTGTTTTTGTGGTCATTTTGCATTTTTTTGTAGTTATTTTGTGTGTCTCTCATCATTTTGTGTCTTCATATGATAATTAGCTGTCTCACAGTCATTGTGTGTGCTTTTCTGTGGTCATTTTGTGCCATTTTGTGCGTTTTTGTGGTCATGTTGTGTCTTTTTGTGGTTGTTTTGTATGTCATCGTGTTTATTTTGTTTCTTTTTTGGTCCTTTTCAGTCTGTTTGTTGTAATTTTAAGTATGTTGTGGTCATTTTGCAACTTTTTGTATTCAATAAACCAGCAGAGAACCAGATAAAGTCTCACTCATTCATCACAGATGGTCGCTACAATATGCTGACTTGACCCATGTTGGTCGGTGTTTCTTCCTGTTCCCAGCGTTTTATTCCATCTAATTTCACTTCCATGGAGACGGCTTTCCTTTTCTTCCAAGCATCAGAAGAGTCTGACTTATGCTGGGAGCCATGATGAAGGGCAAAAGTTAGTGAATGTAGCACAAAACGTCTTAGTTTTTGTCATTTTGTGTCTCATTTTTGTCGTTTTGTGTCTCGTTCTTGTCATTTTGTGTCTTGTTCTTCTTGTTTTGTGTCTCGTTTTTGTCGTTTTTGTCATTTTGTGTCTCATTTTTTTCATTTTGTCTCTAGTTTTTGGTGTTTTGTGTCTCGTTTTTGTCATTTTATGTCTAATTTTTGTCGTTTTGTGTCTAATTTTTGTCGTTTTGTGTCTTGTTTTTGTCGTTTTATATCTAAATTTTGTCGTTTTGTCTCGTTTTTGTCGTTTTGTGTCTCGTTTTTTATCGTTTTGTGTCTCGTTTTTGTCGTTTTGTGTCTCGTTTTTGTCGTTTTGTGTCTCGTTTTTGGCGTTTTGTGTCTCGTTTTTGGCGTTTTGTGTCTCGTTTTTGGCGTTTTGTGTCTCGTTTTTGTCATTTTATGTCTAATTTTTGTCGTTTTGTGTCTTGTTTTTGTCATTTTATATCAAATTTTTGTAGTTTTGTGTCTCTTTTTTGTTGTTTTGTGTCTCGTTTTTTTCATTTTATGTCTTGTTTTTGTCGATCAGAAGAGTCTGACTTATGCTTGGGAGCCATAATGAAGGTCAAAACGTTAGTGAATGTAGAGCAATCCAAGGTGTTGTACAACTGGAGAATGGAAACAAAGCCGTCTGATAGCACCACCTGACGACGTATTCATTCGCTCCGCTGAACAACTAGTTCAGCGTAACCAGTTCTGATGTAACGACGAAACGCCGTAGATCGAGGACGTCGTAAACCGAGGACCTCCTGTAATTAATTATTACTTTGACTTTTCCATATGTGTTGAGTTCCTCCACTAGTATTTCCTGGAGTCTGTTTCCTCCTGGTTGGGAGTAACTGGACTACAGTTCAACAGCGCTGCTCTAAAGTGGAGGTAATGGAAGTGGTCAGACCAAACTGTTGCAACCTACTAGCAGCTGTTTCCTGCTTCCCTCAGGCCCTTGAATTTCTCTGCTTTTCCGTCCATCCACTAAATGTTTCTCATCTGACCCACCTCCACCTGCTCTTATTGGAACTCTAACACTTTGCATCTCCACCACCTCAAACCTGGATGTGTATCTGAGCTTCCTGCCAGTGAACCTGTTAATCTGCTGCTTCTTCTGAGACGTTTCTCATCCAGTAAACCTGAGTCATCCTCCAGTGTCTGGTAAACTGCTGGTCCAGAGACGGTAAACTGGACTCACCTCTGCTGGGAGCCAGAGGGTTGAGAGGTCGGTACACCGATCTGGGCCTGTCGACACAAAAACAAACTTTAATCAGTGATCATGACGAGTTCGCAAACATTGGACTTGTCCTTGGCAGGTAAAAGTGCATTTAACCAACTTCACATCATCCCTTTCACTTGTAGGAACATTTCTTTAAACACAAAAAATAAGTCTGTAATAAAAAACAAAAACGCTTCAAACATTCCAAATTTCTTAAATCTCAGTTTTAACTGACTTTTTTCTCATTACATGAAGCTCATGTCAACACACGACTTAAACAAACAGAACTCTGTGTTGGTTGTAGCCGTAATACTGCTCAGCTAGCAGGTGTTTTCAGAGTCAGTCTGCTCTGAAACTGTTTAGTTAGCACAGCTTTAGCCACGACGATTACAGAGGACTGACAAATATACGGCATGTAGCTGAGTGCATCTACTGAACATCTGATTTTACATCTGTGTTACTCTAGTGATGTGACAAAAACACAAAAATAAAAACAACAAAAACAAGACAAAACATTACAAAAACAACATCAAACGACATGAAACAAAACTAAAAATGAGACAAAAAAGTTACAAAATGACAAAAAATAGCCAAAAAAAAAACAATCGAGACAAAAAGGAAATGAAAAACAACAAAAATGAGAAACAAAACAACATGAGACGAAAGTAAGACAAGACAAAAAAAAGACAAAATATTACAAAAATGAGACACAAAATGACAAAAAATGGCCAAACGACACAAAATAAAACAAAAAAAGAGACAAAAAAAATTTAGAAACGATAAAAAAACCCACAAGCGAGACTAAAAGGAAACACAAAATGAAAAAAATGAGAGACAAAATAACATGAGACAAAACTCAGACAAGAAAAGACAAAAAAACCCCAACAAAAACAAGACAAAATATTACAAAAACAAGACACAAAACGACAAAAAAATGGACAAACGACACAAAATAAAACAAAAAGAGACAAAAACTTTACAAAGCGAGACAAAAACATGCACACAAGCGAGACAAAAAAGGAACAAAACAAAAAATAGCCAAAAAACACAAGCAAGACAAAAAGGAAACACAACACGACAAAAACAAGAAACAAATGACAAAAACATGAGACGAATGACACAAAACAAAACATGAGACAAAAACGTTACCAAACATAAAGTGCTGTGTGTGAAATCAAAGCTTCTGCTCCTGCTGTGACCCCAGACAGTGATTGTTTCTGACGACACATGATTTCACAATTTAGGGATTTTTCAAATCAAGCAAAACCCACAGTCCAAATAAACTGAATTATTTCAATATATATCTAACCCTGACCCTTAAACCATCTCTGTGTATCAGAGTCACATCTTCAGCAGTTATTTTCATCAAATCACTTCCTTCCTGCTTTAAAATGACTAACTTCTTTTAAATCTCTTTTTAAAACCCACTTTTCTAGACTGTCCTGCTTGTCGTCCTTCTTTCTAACCTCCTGATCTTCATCTATTTCTGTTATTTTCTCTTCAGCTTCTCTCCTAACCCCTTCATGTGATGTCATCCTTTAACCAGCTTTTAATCAGCTATCCATTCTGTACGTTTCTGTCAATGTGTTATTCATGTTTTTATGTTCTACCTGTGAAAGCACTCTGTGAATGTTCTTCTTAAAGGCGCTACACACATAAAGTTTTGCATGCGACTATAATATTTTGCCGTACTATTTAAATGTTAGATGCTTTATTAGCTAACAGCAGGAGGAAGAGTGTGTGTGTGTGTGTGTGTGTGTGTGTGTGTGTGTGTGTGTGTGTGTGTGTGTGTGTGTGTGTGTGTGTGTGTGTGTGTGTGAGCGTTTCAGTCTTACTTGAAGCAGTTTTCCTCATAAATGCTGTTCCAGACTCTCCATGCTGAAGGTCCTTTATATCCAGTAAACCGTTCTGGATTCAGCAGTAGATCTACATACTCAGCATCCGGAGACGTCTCATCTGGAACACACAGTAAAACAACAGCAGAATAACCTGTAAATAACCACAACTCCTAATGGTCACTTTGCTTTAGTGCATTTAAGGAATTATCTTTTTACTAAACATCATGAACAACCTGAAATTTATGGAGAAAAATAAATTCAGTTTCATCAACATTCAGCCTCAGTTTATCATTTCCATATTACAACTTCCAGATCACAGAGTGTCTACAAAGAAACACAACATTTAGTCATCTGGAACTGAACCACAGAGGATTTACTGGAGGATCAAAACTATAAAAGTCAGACAATAAAGACAAAAAAAACAACAAAATATGACAAAAATGAGACACAAAAGAACAAAAAAGGACAACCAACACAAAACAAAACAAAAATGAGACAAATAAAGGAACGAAACAACAAAAAATAGCCAAAAAAACACAAGCAAGACAAAAAGGAAACAGAAAACAACAAAAACGATCCAAAAAACAATGAATAAAGCAAAACACAAAATGACAAAAATAAGACAGAAACCACAAGCAAGACAAAATGGAAACACGAAACGACAAAAATGAGAAAAAAAACGACAAAAGACAGACAAAAAACAGACAAAAACAAGAGAAAAAATTACAAAAATGAGACAAAATGACAAAAGTCTGACAGAAAAAGACAGAAAACAACAAAAACAAGACAAAATATTCCACAATCGAGACAAAAAAGGACAAAAAATGAGACAAACTACACAAAACAAAACAAAGAGACAAAAAATTAGACAAAAAAGTTACAAAGCGACAAAAAATTACACAAATGACCCCGAAAATGAGGAACAATGACAAAAAAGTGGACAAACACCACAAGTGAGACAAAAAAATTTTAAAAAAGCACAAAAAATACGCAAAACAATTAAAGCAAAACACAACATGACAGAAATAAGAAACAAAATGACAAAAACATGAGACAAACGACAAAAGTCAGACAAAAAAAAAAACAAAAACAAAATATCACAAAAATGAGACACAAAACGACAAAAGAACAATGAACAATCTAGTCTTTTACTTCAGGATCAAAACAACTTGTCATGGTCTAGAAATGATTTTAAATTTATAGTTTTACTAATTTACAGTCTGCAGTTAATGTCTTCTCTGGAATTTTTACACTTTGAGGGCCGGATTGGACCCTCTGGAGGACCACTTTTGGCCCACGGGCCTCATGTTGGACATCCCTGGTCTAAACTTCTTGTTTGGATCAAAGTGCTGGACTAACAGATCCTCACCGTCCAGCTCACAGAAGTGATCCTGAGCATCGTCGTGTCTCGCCCAGTCAGCGAACGCCTCCTTACTCTGGTTACTGGAACGGGAAAATAACAGGAACTTAATTCATCATAGGGAAGAAACTGTGACAGAGTGACATAGGGATATGAAAATGACATGCATTTGTAAATGTGGTGATGACGACACTGGAAAGATATTTGAATACAGCGCAGTCCAGGAAAACCAACACAAGAAGGGAACTAAAACTGTGGGTGTTAAAGGGAGAATATTAGCTTTAGTTTAGCTTCCATAGAAGGCAGCAGAAATGTGTCCAAAGAAAATTAAAGTACGTAGAAGAGCGCTCCTCCTCTCTGGTCTGATTATTTTCAGGTTTTCCAGTCAAACCAGTTAGGCAGCATTAGAAGCTCTGCTGTCGGGTTTAAATATGTGGCTTCAACACAAAAACAACAAAAACGAGAGACAAACGACAAGTTAGATGAAAAGCAAGACAAAATACAAAAATGAGACTCAAAACGACAAAAACGAGAGACAAACGGCAAGCTAGACAAAAAACAACACAAACAAGACAAAATATTACAAAAATGAGACACAAAACGATGAAAATGAGACAAAAAAAACCCAAAAAAGAGACACAATTTGACCAAAAAAAGTTACAAAGTGACAAAAAAGTGGACAAATGAAACAGACAAGACTGTGAAATGAGAAAAAATGAGAAAAGTGAGAAACAAAATGACAAAAAGTAGTTAAGACAAGCGACACAAAAAAAACACAAATCGACACAAACTATACACAAAACAACGAATAAAGCAAAACACAAAATGACTAAAATAAGACAAAAAACACAAGCGAAACAAAAAGCAAACACAAAGCGACAAAAACGAGAAACTAAACCACAAAAACATAAGACAAACATCAGACAAAAAACGACAAAAACAACACAAAATATTACAAAAATGAGACTCAAAACGACAAAAACGTGAGACAAAAGGCAAGCTAGAAAAAAACAACAAAAACAAGTCCAAATATTTCAAAAATGGGACACAAAACGATGAAAATGAGACAAAAAAAACCCAAAAGAGACAAAATTTGACCAAAAAAGTTACAAAGTGACAAAAAAGTGGACAAATGAAACAGACAAGACCAAAAATGAGAAGTGAGAAACAAAACGACAAAAAGTAGGCAAGACAAGTAAGACAAAAAAAACACAAATCGACACAAACTATACACAAAACAACGAATAAAGCAAAACACATAATGACAAAAATAAGACAAAAACCACAAGTAAGACAAAAAGGAAACACAAAACGACAAAAACGACACAAAACATTACAAAATGAGACACAAAACGACAAAAGAACGATTAACAATCTAGTATTTTACTTCAGGATCAAAACAACTTGTCATGGTCTAGAAATTATTTTAAAATTATAGTTTTACTAATTTACAATCTGCAGTTAATGTCTTCTCTGGAATTTTTACACTTTGACGACTGGATTGGACCCTCTGGAGGGCCGCTTTTGGCCCGCGGGCCTCATGTTGGACACCCCTGGTCTAGAGCTGTGAGTTGTGAGTGAAACTAGCAGCTGGTAGATGGTTGCCGTGGTTACTATCAGACGGCAGCAGGTCTCACCTCAGGGTGCTGTTGATGGCTCCCAGCTCGTTGGCCTGCTCACACTCCGTCATGTCGGACATGGTGTTGGCCGCCTGGGAGTACTGGAGACACAGAGGGTGTTAGCATGTCACGCTACTGCCATCATCTCCATACACAAATACATACATGTTCACTGAGCCTGAGTTAAT
Organism: Amphiprion ocellaris; assembly: GCF_022539595.1. Taxonomy (NCBI): domain Eukaryota; kingdom Metazoa; phylum Chordata; class Actinopteri; family Pomacentridae; genus Amphiprion; species Amphiprion ocellaris. The sequence goes on from NC_072769.1 coordinate 3,558,345, forward strand.
GAGGAGACCTGCTAAACCACACGTCTGACCTCTTCCTCATGCTAATGATGCTAACTCATCATTAACATAATCTGGTTTCATCACTGTGTGGCAAACTGGAAAAGTAGGAACTACAGAACACACCCACCCACTCATGTTCTCTGCTCCTCGGTTTTTATTTGACTATTCAAACCAGGGGTGTCCAACATGCGGCCTGTGTTTTTGTCGTTTTATTTCTCGTTTTTGTCGTTTTGTGTTTTTTTTCCTTATTTTTGTCATTTTATGTTTTGCTTTATTTGTTGTTTTGTGCATAGTTTTTGTCATTTTGTGGTTTTTTGTCTCACTTTTGTCATTTTTTTAATCTCGTTTTTGTCATTTGTCCATTTTTTTGTCACTTTGTAATTTGTCAATTTTTTTGTCTTTTTGTTTTATTTCGTGTTGTTTGTCTAATTTTTTGCCATTTTGTGTCTCATTTTTGTAATATTTTGTCTTGTTTTTTGTCTTTTTCTGTCTGACTTTCGTCTCATGTTTTTGTCATTTTGTGTTTTGCTTTATTCGTTGTGTGCTGTTTTCGTTGTTTTGTGTTTTTTGTCTCGTTTTTGTCTTTTTTGTTCTGCTTCGAGTCGTTTGTCTCATTTTTTGTCATTTTGTATCTCTTGTGGTGTTTTGTGTCTCATTGTCTGTGTCTTTTTTTGTCTGACTTCTGTCGTTTGTCTCATATTTTTGTTGTTTTTCGTTTTTGTGATTTTGTGTTTGTTGTCTTATTTTTGTCATTTTATGTTTTGCTTTATTTGTTGTTTTGTGTATTGTTTTTGTTGTTTTGTGTTTTTTTTGTCCCACTTGTGTTGTTTGTCTACGTTTTTGTCGATTTGTTTCTTACTCTTGTCATTTTTTGTCCTGTTTGTGTCATTTGTATATTTTTTTGTCTAACTTTTGTCATTTGTCCATTTTTTGTCACTTTGTAACTTTGTCTGATTTTTTGTCTTTTTTTGTTTTGTTTCATGATGTTTGTCTCATTTGTTGTCATTTTTTTTGTTGCTTTTGTCATTTTGTGTCTCATTTTAGTCGTTTTGTGTTTTGCTTTATTCGTTGTTTTGTGCATCGATTTTGTCGTTTTGTGCTTTTTTTGTCTCACTTATGTTGTTCTCCCATTTTTTTGTCGCTTTGTAACTTTGTTGTCTAATTTTTTGTCTCTTTTTTGTTTCGTTTCGTGCCGTTTGTCTCATATTTTGTCATTTTTTTCTCATTTTTGTCGTTTTGTGTCTCGTTTTTGTAATATTTTGTCTTGTTTTTGGTGGAGATTTTGTTTTTTTTTTGTCTGACTTTTGTCGTTTTGATCATAAAGTAAAATACTATATGGTTCAGTTCTAGATACCTGCGATTATAGTTAGGAGTTAATAAGATAATTAAGATAATTCCTTAAATGTGAACATTTCTGCACTAAAACAAAGGAACCATTAGGAGTTGTGGTTATTTCTAGGTTATTATGCTGTGGTTTTACTGGTCTGGTCCACTGGAGATCAGACTGGACTGGATGTGGAATGTGGACTAAGATGAGTTGGACATCCCTGGTTTAAAACACTTCGACTGCTACACCTGTTAGTTTCCAGACAGGTTTGTTTGTGAACTCCTGCTGACGTGGCACATGCTGAACACTAACTGCTGATGGAACATGTTGGACCTTCACTGAGATGAATGCAGATGTCCAAACAGTCCTGGGTCATAACTAGACAAACATCAGGCTGCAGGCCAAGAGCTGGCAAACACTCAGTTCTCAGTCTCACATGGAAACTATCAGAGATAAGGTCCAAGTGCGTACGTACGTGCGTGCGTACGTGCGCTTTACTGAATCAGCTGAGGAAACAGTAAGTACTGGAACGAATGCAGCTGCGACTGAACTCCATTACATAAGCTGCAGGAGGTTGAGAGTGTATAAATCACACCTGTATGCCACAGTTTATGGATCATTCCAGAACTGGAGGACATTTGGGCTTCTGAATATTTTAAAAATCAACCTTCTGTTTTACAGTTTTCTGCTCCATAGTGATCAATAATAGGTATTGATTGGCTCAGCTTCCACATCAATGGTAGCATTTTTATTCCATGACAAGATGACAACAACAAGACATATAACAATAAAAACGAGACAAAAAAGAACAAAAACAGAATAAGAAACGACAAAAATAAGACACAAAATGACAAAAACAAAACAGAAAACGAGAAAAATGAAACACAAAACGAGAAAAATGACACACAAAATGACAAAAAGACATTAAATGACTAAAACAAGACTCAAAAGGACAGAAATGAGACAAAATGACAAAACAAGACAGCAAACGACAAAAACGAGACATAAAACGATAAAAACGAGACACAAAATGACAAAAGTGAGACACAAAACAACAAAAACAAGACATAAAATGACAAGTACGAGACAGAAAATAACAGAAAGAAGAAAGAAAACAACAAAAACGTCATCAACAGGTTCTGCTCACATGTTGTGGGACACGTTCCATGGATAATAATTATTCTTTAAAATATTATTTTGATAAAAAAATGTTCCCACAATTGCAGAGACATGAATGAAAAAAACCCCCAAAAAAGTAGATTTAAATTAGATTCTAACTGTTTTATCAGAGGTGGGACAAGAGAAAAATGGCATTTTAGGGGAACTCCAGATTTATTTGGTATTTTAAAATATCTTCTGTTAAACTGTTAATAACTCATTCATTGTGTGTACAATTTTACAAAATGTGAACCAATAAGTGAAAAGAGCAGCGTAACTCTATGCATCCACTAATGCTGCTTCATTCCGCTATTAAAGGATATTTTCATATTTTCTTTGGAACATTTAACTACATCAGGCAGCACCATGTTCCCTCTGACTTCTTAAACAGCTGCATGTTGTAATTACCAGATCTTTTAGGGGTTTTTCTTTTGCACAGAGCTTCCATAACTCTTCACATTTCCATCTGTAGCTCACTTTAACATGAACTCTGTCTACTGATCTCACCTTGTTGTAGTTCCCAGACTTGATGCCAACAGGAACCTTACTCTGGAAAACACAGCAAGCAGAATGAGATGCTGTTTCCTACACAGATGAAGGATAATAAATACATTTCAGACAGTACAGTAAATGTAGTGGGCTGATGTCTGACCTCTGGGCAGGGCTCCACATGGCAGTCCTTGATGGCACAGTGTCCATCATCAGGCCAGAAAGGACACGGTCTCTTCAGGTTCACCTAGAGAAAACATGGAATCACAAAGTCATGAGGAATAATAGAAGTTCTTCATCATCATCGGCTTCATCAGCGCTGTCCACCATGAGGAGACAAAGGCCTGGATGAGTCCAAACTTCCTCCAGATAAACAGCTCCTAAACTGAAGCCATTCTTGTCCTCACCCCTCATCAGGTCCAATCATCTTCCAGAACCACCTTCACCATCTCCAGACCAGACAGTTTCCAACCTCAGAGTGAGACCGGACCCTCACCTGACATTCAACAACCGCCTCAAACATCTCAGCAAGATGTCCTCGTTTTTCCACCTCTATAATATCACCAAACTCCATCCCACCCTCACCCTTTCACGACAAAACCACGAAAATAAGACACAAAAGACAAAAACAAGAAACAAAATGACAAAAAAAAGAAACAAAATGACAAAAACAAGACAGAAAACAACATAAACATGATAAAAAAAATGACAAAAACAAGACACAAAACATTAAAAACAAGACACAAAAGACAAAAACAAGAAACAAAATGACAAAAGCAAGACACAAAATGACATAAACCAGACAGAAAACAACAAAAACAGCGCTCGGGCAACAGCAGGCCGCTATGTGGTCACGTGACCGAGCTTTCAGCTTGACGGTCCGGTAGATGAATCAGATAAACAAAACCATTTCTCTTTTATTTCAAAAACACTTCAGCAAAAAGTATTTCTGAAGGCATTTGAGGCAGAAATAATCTGTGCAGCAGCTGAATCTGTCCTGGTTTTATGTCACTGATGGCTAGTTTAGAAGTTTGAGGACAGTTTCACGATGCCTGGAATCTCCGCACGCCGCATCCAATTTGCATAAAGTAGAAGTCAGTCTACTTTATGCAAATGAGCTGCAGCCCTCTCCAGGTAAACACACCGGAGTGGACTCCACTGAACTCCACGCATCGTGAAACTGTCCTCAAACTAGCCATCAGTGAAATAAAACGAGGACAGATTCAGCTGCTGCACACATTTTGTCTTGTTTTTGTTCTTTTTGTCTTTTTCTATCTGACTTTTGTCGTTTTGATCATATAGTCAAACTGGTCCGGTCCACTGGAGATCAAAGTGGGCTGAATGTGGAACCTGAACTAAGATGAGATGGACACCCCTTCATTCAACGGTATCCTTCTTGTTTCGAGCATAAGTGTCTGGTGTTTAAATGAACATCTGAGTATTATTGAATATCATCAGGTCTATATTTTATTAAACCTGAACTAAACTGCTCTATTTTTGTGAAGAACACAAGAAGAAAAATCCCTTCATCCAGTTCTGCTCTAACATGAGGATGTGGCTCTGCTGTGACGTTGATTATAGAAAACACAAGATGAACACGACTTCTGTAAACGTCAGGAGTGGTGGGGTGATATTAACAAGACAGCCAAGCCGGCTTTAAAAACGGAGGTAGAAGGACCATCAGTGTCACTGTAATTACAGCATTCACTGCAAACATCTTCCTTCCTCTCTGTGAGTTAGTATTTCACAACATTTCATCGACACTTCCTTCCTGCTCTGTAAAGTTCTCCAACGCAAAAAACTAACTGAAAGACCACATACCAGAAGTGCAGTACTACCTGACAAGTGTAAAACCTGACAAGTGTAAAACTTCCACAGAAGACATTAACTGCAGGTTGTAACTCAGTAAAACTATAAATTTAAAATCATTTCTAGACCATGACAAGTTGTTTGGCTCAGAAAGTAAAATACTAAATTGTTCATTGTTCTTTTGTTGTTTTGTGTCTCATTTTTGTAATATTTTGTCTTGTTTTTATCATTTTTTTGGTCCGATTTTTGTCGTTTTGTTTCTCGCTTTTGTCATTTTTGGTCTCTCACTTGTGGAACTTTTTAATTAGTTTTGTGTCATTTCTCCTTGTTTTTTGTCGTTTTGTGTCTTGTTTTTATCATTTTGCGTCTCATTTTTATAACATTTTGTCTTGTTTTTGTTGTTTTTTGGTCTGACTTGTTTGCCTCGTGTTTTTTTTTTATGGTTTTGTTTCTGGTTTTTCTTGTTTTGTGTTTCCTTTTGTCTTATTTTTGTCATTTTGTGTTTTGCTTTATTCGTTGTTTTGTGTATCGTTTGTATCGTTTTGTGATTTCTTTTGTCTCGCTTGTGTTGTTCATCTACTTTTTTGTCATTTTGTTTCTTGCTTTTGTCATTTTTGGTCTGCCATTTCTGTAACTTTTTAATTAGTTTTGTGTCATTTGTCCATTTTTTTTTCACTTTGTAACTTTTTTGTCAAATTTTTTGTCTCTTTTTTGTTTGGTTTCATGTCGTTTTTCTCATTTTTTGTCATTTTGTGTCTCATTTTTGTAATATTTTCTCTTGTTTTTTTGTCTGACTTTTGTCGTTTGTCTCATGTTTTATGGTTTTGTTTCTCGTTTTGGTCATTTTGTCTTTTCCCGTTTGCCTCGCTTGTGTTTTTTCTTGTGTTTCTCTGAAAACTTCCACTAATATAAAGTGACAGAAACACAGTCAATGGAAAATAAATGTGTCTAATTACTTTGAGGTGTTTGCTCTGAAAACGGTATGGAACAAAGTTTTAATCGTCTTAATATGACCCAGGTTTTATTCCAGATGTTGTGTATTAGCAGTGAAGCAGCAGCCCTCACCTTGTAGTATCTGAAGTAGTCTCTCTCTGTCAGCTTCTTGATGCGAGGATAAATCTTGAAGTTGTTGAAGACGTCGATGCTTTCCACATCACAGAAGCAGTCGTCCAGGACTCCCGTGAGCTGAAGCAGAGAACAGAAAAAACAATGAGTTACTGCCTGGAGGACAACTTCTACACCAGGATGAGTCTCTGAAATAACACAGCTCATCAATGGAACAAGGATTCAAGCAGATTTAAAGGAAAAACAATGTTTTTATTCATGTATAACAATAATCGTCTTTATAGTCACACGATTTACATCATAGCATTAACTTGGATGGATGGATAGATGGACAGACAGACAGACAGACAGACAGACAGACAGACAGACACAGTGGTCCCTCACTATATCGCGGATTTTTGGATTGGGTTTGGTTCCGCGGATGTTTCATTATATCACGGAATTTTTCAGTACAGATACTTTTTCTGTAGGCAAGTTGCATTAAAAGGTAATATTAGACAGCATGTGCCTACTCTTTACACACGTTATAATTGCCTAGAACTTTTATTTTGACACAGACTACAGTATAAATGTGGCAGGAAGTCATCAAACATACTACACTTCATACTCACGGTCCTGACAACATGACACTTAACCAAACTAACAAGGCTGACTAAACCACAAAAACACAATAAAACATAAATACTAATAACACTGGAACACTAACATAAAGCACAATAATGACATTTAATCCCCCAACACCCCAAACTCCCATGGTGCATTGCAGCACAACAGTTCAGTCATAGTGGCCAGCGTACAGCACTGGGCTCTGATTGGCTCAGCGACTGCAGCATCAGTCTCCTCCGTCTCCCCTGAGCATATGATATGATATGATATGATATGATGTGATGTGGTGTGGTGTGGTGTGGTGTGGTGTGGTGTGGTGTGGTGTGGTGTGGTGTGGTGTGGTGTGGTGTGGTGTGGTGTGGTGTGGTGTGGTGTGGTATTGTATTGTATTGTATTGTATTGTATTGTATTGTATTGTATTGTATTGTATTGTATTGTATTGTATTATTATTATTATTATTATTATGTTATATTATATATGGTATATATATTCTATTCTATTCTATTCTATATGGTATAGCAGCATTCAGTATCTGGTCTGATCGCTGCATAGTGTTGCTCTGCAGTGATGTGAGGTGTGTGGGGAGGATTTATAAAGCCTTAAAATATGTATCAACAAGAAAAATACTTAGAGATTGCAATACTCCGCCAAGACAGTTCATCCTCTGACCTGGCGCTGAACACAGGCGTGTGTTATGCATGTGTGCGTGAATCGTCTGACCTAAATATGTAGCGGGACACATGTGATGGGACTCAAACACCCCCACAATTTAATCTATCAGTCAATTGTTCCTTGTACCAATTCCGATAAGTCAGCAACGGCAGATTTGTAGTAGGATCACATGATCATCAGCAGGGAGCTGAGGCAGCGTTCACTTGTTGTCATGGTTACAGTGACGCCGTGCCAGCCGCTATGTCTTGCAATGGGAAATACTTAACAAATCCGTGGATCCAGACTATAAGCTGCATCACTGCCAAAATCTAACCACTTGGTCCTTGTGTCATTTCTGACCTTCCCTGAATATTTCATCCAAATCCGTTGGTCTGTTTTTGAGTAATGTTGCGCAGGACAGACGGATTCACACACAAACATATGCGGATCCTCACATAACTCCGCTGCGTTCCTTGGCGGAGTTATAATAGAATAAATATTCTAGTATCAGATTTTTGTATGATTGTGTTCATTTGCATTTACTTGATTTTGTTTATTATTTTTGTGTTCATTTATGTTGTGCCGGTAAGAGCGGTCTGTGTTTGTTGTGCTGAACAGTGAATAAAACCTGCAGAAAACTGTCGTGTCCTGCTGGGGATGTTTAGCATGGAAGACGGCAAAAGACATGAGCATAAAAACGCAAAATAGTTGTAACCAGCCTGACCTACAGCCCTGGAGACGGGTGAGTCGACCGATGGATGGATGGATGGATGGATGGATGGATGGATGGATGGATGGATGGATGGATGGATGGATGGATGGATGGATGGATGGATGGATGGATGGATGGATGGATAGATGGATAGATGGATAGATGTCTTTCCCAGCAGGAGACTCTCAGACTGTCCCACCTGGTCTTTCATACATAATACATCCTCCACTGCTGTTACCTGAACCCCTACAGGTGACACAGAATCCAGACCACCTGATCGACTCTAACTCTGCTCCAACAACAGGTTAAAAAAAACAGATGAGCGACCAGACAGCCCAGAGGAGTTCAGTAAAGAGAGCTTATAGGTGGGCCAGTAATCAGGCTTCTAGTGTTTTATCAGTAACTCTACACCTGTACAGTCCTGCAGCAGGTGACCACCCATCACCTGTACTTATCTGGTTATACTAGTCAGCTCCTGTGCTCTGAACATTGGATAACTCAGAAGATGAGCGTTTAGATTGGTAAAACGATCAATACACTTTCCTGCTTTATTTAAACTCTGTGTGTCCAAACAACTATTAAGAACAAAAGATAATTCATTTACTGTAACAGAAGACAAACAAACCCAGAAAATATTCACTTCTGAGACACCAGATGTGAACAGTTTGGGCCTTAAAATTACAATGTGCCTTGAAAGAACACCTTATAATGCAATACCTAAAGTATTACTGCACAATAATTCAAGCTCTGGTCTCTGTAGGTTATTTAGAGTTGGCCAATTAGCGCAGTAGGGCTGAGACTAATGAGTATATTCATAGCCAATTAAGAGATAACAAGAGATAAAACATTATTATTCTCAAAGCAAATTCCTGTGCCAGATACTAGAGAATCAATAAGTTATAAGTAAATTAAGCTAAAATAAAACTAGAATAGAAAAATAGGAAATAAAACTGAGGTAATAAACAATATCACACCCAGTAATGAAATATTGGACATAAAACTGAAATAATGAGTCAGAAAATAAAATATTACACATGATACTGAAAGTGAAATTGGAAAAAGCAATACTGCAAATGACATTTATATTATTGCTCGGATTTAAATGTCCAATTAATCTATAGGTTAGTTTTAAAATGTAATCAGTACCGAGAGATATTCAGTTTACTTTCATTAAGGAGGAAAAAACAAGGAGAAATGTTCATTTGAGTGTCTTGAAAAATACCATATAAGTAATACGTACCATTTAAAAAGCACCCAAAACAATTAATCTGATATTAAAATAACAGAATAATTGCAGCTCTACAAAGCATGATTTTTTTCTTCTATTTGCACAAACAAATTAAAATACATGATCACTGGCTCTGAAACAGCCAAAGGTGTTTATCCAGTTTCAAAAATGTGTTTGCATTTCTACATTTTTAAAAGAAAAGAAGCACAAATAGAAAGTTGTTATTTATGAATTAACCATGACTGTATTTTTAAATCAACCCGACACATCATGCTTTGATGCTTTTATGCTTCCACTTCGCCCGACTGGTTCTGTGACTTCAGCTACACAAACAACTCAACAAGTTTCCTGTTTTACCATTTGTTTCAGGCAACAAAGGTTGTTTTTTTTTCTTAATTAAGCCTGTAGACTAAAACACATTTTTAAATTCACATTTTAAACACAAACAAAGTTCAATTATCAGACCAAGTTCTGTGCAAACATATGGAGACAGCTTTAAAGGCTTGAGGTAAATCTGAGAAACACTAACAAAGGTTCTTTAAAGAACCATTTAAAACACTCTACCTGAGTGCAAACATAATATAAAAGACAAAAAAAGACAAAAAAAGACAAAAACAAGACAAAATATTACACAAATGAGATCAAAAATGACAAAAGCGAAAAACAAAATGACAAAGCATGAGACGAAAGTCAGACAAAAAACAACAAAAACAAGACAAAATATTTAAAAAATGAGACACAAAACGACAAAAGAACAATGAACAATCTAGTATTTTACTTTCTGATCAAAACAACTTGTCATGGTCTAGAAATGATTTTAAATTTATAGTTTTACTAATTTACAATCTGCAGTTAATGTCTTCTCTGGAATTTTTACACTTTGAGGGCCAGACTGGACCCTCTGGAGGACCGCTTTTGGCCCATGGGCCGCATGTTGGACACCCCTGATGTAAGAGATTGAAAATATCCATAAAAAACAAAACGAACAGTGATACACAGCATAATGTAGTACACCAGGAAACTCTCTAATATATCACCTCAAAGGTTTTAGTTAAATCATAGATGGCAGGTTACTACTCTCTGTTATTGCATTAACTATACGCTGACGTTCAGAAACACCTGCTAGTCTCTGTGGTATAAATGACATCATATTAACCAAAACACAGCTGACCTCTGAGTGCAACAGTCCACTGAGTGCTACGAAAGGCAGGAAAAGACAAATGGCCCTCAGCATTCTGCCCCAACTTCAGTTTTTTGTGTTTAACTCCCCTGAAACTGAACTATTAGTCCCAGCAGCAGCAGCCCTTCTGCCGGTGTGTGGGCTGAGTTGTCATTAGAAACCTCCAGTCCCATGTACACCCGGAGCCCCGCCTCCAAACAACCGGCTGTCAAACTAAACCCCGCCTCTCAAACCGCCGCCTCCCACTTTGTAGTCCTCTGTGGGGTCTCAGGCCGTTAAGAGCACTTTGTAGCTGCGGCGCAAAAGACTACAACTCCCACGAGGGGGCACGAGGCGGGAGCTACGCAGCCAATCAGAGTACACCACGCTTTTCTACTCTGTAATGGAAAAATAACAAACTCACAATCAGTCTGCGACTTGAGGAAGCGGCGTTTTACATTTATTGTGTTCCGAATAGTTCCAGAAAGCAGCAGCAGAGTGGTAACGAAGTAAAACAGGAATGTTTACAGATAAATAAGTCGACAGTCATGCAGTGTAGCGAATAACTTCCTCGTTTTTTCTCTCTCGGTTGAACATTCGAGATGTTTTTCGATGGATAGCTATGAAGTAAAATAGAATGTCGTTTTAGCTATTAGCTGACTGCGTAGGAAGATTAACATTTATGCGTTTTATGAGTGCTCGAAGACAAAAACTATAAATATACGGAGCACCGGAGCTGCAGGTTAGCGTTAGCGTTTGGAGCCCCGCCTCCAAACAACCGGCTGTTAAACTAAACCCCGCCCTCAAACCGCCGCCTCCCAGTTTGTAGTCCTCTATAGGCTCTCGGGCCGTTAAGAGCGCTTAGTAGCTGCGGCGCAAAAGACTACAACTTCCAGAAGGCGGGAACTCTGCCGCAGCCAATCCGAGTACACCACACTTTTCTACTCTGTAATGGAAATAAACTCACAATCTGTCTGCGACTTCAGCAAGCGTCGTTTTACATTTATTGTGTTCCAAATAGTTCCAGAAACGAAGTTAAACAGGAATGTTTACAGATAAATAAGTTGATAGTCACGCAGTGTGGCGAAAAAAAATATTTTTTTTCTCTCTCGGTTGAACACTCGAAATGTTTTCCATTGGAAAGCTATGAAGAAAAATAGAATGTCACGTTAGCTATTAGTTGACTGTTTAGGAAGATTAACATTTATGCGTTTTATGAGTGCTAGAATTTTTTTTTTAACTATGAGCGCGTCACGGTTACACATTGTGACGTCAAATTAAGATGACAGCAGAAAGTGCTAGAAAATTTCCGGAACGGTAAAAATAACACACAAATAACGCTTTACAGAACAAATACAAACCGTGATAAAACAGTTCAGATGTCAGGGTGACAGTAGCCCGGTGTTGGGGGGACTTACATGGCAGAAGCAGCTCTGGTCCTGGTTCTGGTCCGGGCTCTCCGGGGCTCGGCTCGGATGCTCGCTATGCTGCGTTTGAGGTTTTACGTTGTTCTGTTGAAACCAGCCCAGAACAAAGTTCCCGAAGAACCAGGCCAGCAGCAAAACACCGAACGCTTGTAACGTTACTTTCCACATAACTCACTGTCCCGGGGTGGCTTCGGAGGGAGGCTAAAAACAAAGCAGAAGCAGTCTGTCAGGCTGCCTGTGTGGCGACTGGGTAGCTAGCCGATTAGCTTCAGGCTAACAGCGGATGTACGGGTCAGAGCGGGCCGGTGAAGCTAGCAGCCCGGTAACGGAGCACCCTCACACGGACATCTAGACCTGTGACACCCCTAACAGACGCGGGGCCATCGTGTAAAAATGGAACATCTCTGGAGAAGTTTTTGTCATCCAGCAGCCTGCACTTCAGTGTTAATAACGCAAATCACTTCTGCTTCCGGATCAAAATTTCAAAACAAGATGCGTGGGCCATCTGCAGTAAGTGCAGTTAAAACCCCTCTGGAAATATAAAGTGTCTCAGACATCAGCAAGAAACAAAATGACCACCGAGGAACAGACCATGACCACAAAAAGACAGAAAATACCCGCTAAGTGACTTTAAAAGACCACAAAGAGACAGGAAATTACCTTAAAGAAAAAAAAGCACTGCAATAAGACAGAAAATAACCACAAAAACATAAAATTATCACAAAATGACAGAAAATGACCACAGAAGAACTGAAAATGACCACTAAGTGACTCCAAACGACCACAAAAACTCAGAAAATAACCGTTAAGTGAATGGTTTTATTTCAGGTATGAATGAATGGTTTTATTTCGGTTACAAGATTACAGTACAATAATTTCATTTTGTGCGTTCAAAAAATATAATCATTCTTGCAGGAAGCTTTGTTTTGTTTTGTTTTTTTCTCCTCCTCCCTTCCTCCTCCCCTCCTCCTCTCACAAAAAAGAAAGAGGATGAAAAAGAAAAAAACCCAAAAAAAGAAAACACAACACAACAAAAAAGCGAACAAAAAAAAAAAATATATATATATATATATATATATATATATATATATATATATATTTTTTTTTTTTTTTTTTTTTTTTTTTTTTTTTTTGTTGTTTTTTTTTTGTAAAGTTCTGTAACCGAAAAAAGAATAGGCAGAAGCCAAGGCTTATTTTGCCTATCCTATACAATCCATAGTATCACCCAGCATATCAGTAATACAAGAAATAAAAGACAAAAAGAAAAAACAAAACAAGATTTTACTCTAAATTGTTCTTCTTAGTCATTTTACATATCAGTCATTTTACATTGTAATCCTTGATTATTTCGCCTTTCAATGCTTTTTTGAAGCTCACCAAAGATCTACACAGTTTCAATTCATTAAGTCCATTCCATAAAATAACCCCCAAATGTGAAACACATCTGTGTTTAACATTAGTTCTTATATGACCTCTTTCAAAGACACCCAGCCCTCTTAAATTATATATTTTTTCTCTTAATTTAAAAAATAGTTGAATACAGGTGGGAAGACTGTTATTCTTTACACGAAATAGTATTTCTAGTGTTTTTAAATATACAATATCTAAAAATTTCAAGGTGCAAGACTATAAATAGTTTATTAGTAGTTTCACAGTAGGAAGCTTTATTTATTATTCTAATAACGCTTTTCTGGAATTTAATTATAGGGTATATGTATTTCCCCAAACCTCAACACAGTATGTCATATATGGCATTATAAGTGAGAAATACAAAATACGCAGACCTTTCTTATTCAAAAATCGCTAGTTTGTAAATAATACCAATACTTTTAGATAATTTCTCTTTTATATAGTCTATATGTGGCTTCCAACTGAGTTTATGATCTAAAATTACTCCCTAGAATTTGGTTTCATATACTCTTTAAATTTTAACTCCATTTAGGATTAATTGAATTTCACAATTTGCCCTAACACCACCAAACACCATGAATTTAGTTTTATTTTTGTTTAATGATAACTTATTGATATCAAACCATTCCTTTAATCTGATCAACTCCTTTTCTACTGTTATCAACAATTCTTTAATATCTGGTCCTGAACTAAATAAATTTGTATCATCCGCAAATATAATAAATTTCAACTTATTAAGTACTGTACCTATATCATTCAAATAAAGTATAAATAGCTTAGGTCCAAATACTGAACCCTGTGGAACGCCACAGGTTACTTTTCTAAAATGTGACACAGTATTGTTAAATTTTATATACTGAAACCGATTATTTAAGTAACTTCTTATCCAATCTAGTGGAACACCTCTTATACCACAACGCTCCAATTTCTGCAGAAGTAAGGGATGATTAATTGTGTCAAATACTTTACATAAATCAACAGAAACTCCTACACCGTATTTTTGAAAAGTGAGGTAGCAAAGATACTGGTCTGTAATTTGATAAAATGTGTTTGTCACCATTTTTATAGATTGGGACCACCTTAGCCATTTTCATCCTATCAGGAAAAATAGCTGTTTGGAAGGATTTATTCCATCTTTAAGTAAATGGTTTGAGGACGCAATCCATTACTTCTTTTATAAGTGACATATCAATAGACTTATCATCTATAGATTTTTTACTCTTAAACTTCTGGACCTCTTCTAATACATGACTTTCACAAACTCCACCAAGGAACATTGAATTGTTGCTGTTGAATGCAAACTCATAATTATGGTCTACATCTCTAATTTCCCTTGCTAAATTTGGGCCTAAATTAACAAAGAAATCACTAAACTCATTAGCAATTTCCTCATTATTTTCAATCATTGTCAGTGTTTACAAAAAATGTTGGAAAATCATTTTGACTACGAACCATAACTGATTTAATGAGCCATTCGCAGTTTCACTGTACCGGCCGTGTGTACTTAGACTTGCTTGGCTTCATCTTTGAGACAAGCATATGCTACTGGCAGGATCAACCAGGTAGCCCAGAGAACGGTGTGTGTGGTGGCAGAAGGGGGAAATGACTAGAAAAGAACAAAAAATGACCACAAAAAGACAGAAAATGACCACAAACAGTCATAAACAACATATAGTGTCTCATAATAATAAAAATAATAATTCGGGTGACCATATTTTGATTATTGAAAACCAGGACACTCAGCGCGGCTATGAAAAACATAGCCGGGCCGAGTTATCAAGTAATTTAGAACAAATTTCATGTCATTCTGGACTAATTTTCTGGAATTATGGATCCTTTTCAAGTCATTTTGGACAAGTTTTAAGGTATTTTGGACATTTTTTGAGTCATTTTCAACAAGTTTTATGTCAGCTTGGATCATTTGTCATCATTTTGGATCATTTTTGTGTCTTTAGGATAATTTTTGAGTCATTTAGGACAAATTCCATGTCATTCTGGACTAATTTTCTGTAATTATGGATCATTTTCAAGTAATTTTGAACAATTTTTGAGTCACTTTGGACAATTTTTGAGTCATTTTGGACAATTTTTGAGTCATTTTCAAAGAGTTTTCTGTCAGCTTGGACCTTTTCTTGTAATTTTGGATCATTTTTGTGTCTTTGGGGTAATTTTCGAGTCATTTAGGACAAATTTCATGTCATTCTGGACTAATTTTCTGTAATTATGGATGTGTTATTGTCCCTCACTTGTTTATTGACCATCAGTAATAGAGTGCAGTCTGCTCCTGAACGCAGGGGGCGCTGCTGAGCTGAGTTAGAGAATTAGAGTTGGGATTTTTTGTAGTTTTTTTCCAGTCGTCATCCAAAGACTTCCTGTCCTGGTGGTCGAAGCTTCTTTCCATTGTTTGTGAAGGAGCTGCTCCTCGGGATGTTTTCCAGATAGCGGAGCAGCGTTTCTCCAGCCGTAAGCTCCGTTTAACGTCCAGCTCCCGTCAGCAGAAAGGCCGGGCTTCCGCCATGTCCTCCTCCGGAGACTTCCACTCCCAGATCGCCTCCATCATGGAGGTCCTGGCCAACGCCGCCGTAGCGGAGATCTGTAAAGTTGTGGACGACGGGTACGCGGTGGTTCACCTGGAAATGTCCCGGAGCCAGAAGGAGAACGACTTCCTGCGGAGGAAAATCAAACTGCTGGAGCTGCAGATCGCCAGGTACCGAGCGGAGAGAGCCCGAGGACCGGAGGGCTCCACCGGCAGCCGCTTCCCCGGAGTCCGCCTCCTCAACCGGCAGAGCAGGGACTCACCGGCAGGTACGGAGCTCCGGGACCGGGACCGTTTGTACATGGTGTCCAGAGTGACCTGAAAATGATCCAGAGTTACAGAAAATTAGTCCCCAAATGACTCAAAACGTGTCCAAAACGACTCGAACATGGTCCAAAATAACTTGAAAATTGTCCAAAATGACTCGAAAGTTGTCGAAAATTACTTAAAGATGATCCATAATTACAGAAAATGAGTCCAGAATGACATGAAATTTGTCCTCAATGACTCGAAAATTATCCCAAAGACACAAAAATGATCCAAAATGACAAGAAAAAAAATCCAAGCTGACATAAAACTTGTTGAAATTGACAAGAAAATTGCCCAAAATGACTCAAAGTGTGTCCAAAACAACTCGAACATGGTCCAAAATAACTTGAAAATTGTCCAAAATGACTCGAAAATTGTCCAAAACAACTCGAAAATTGTTGAAAATGACTCAAAACTTGTCCAAAATGACTCGAACATAGTCCAAAATAACTTGAAAATTGTCCAAAATGACTCGAAAGTTGTCAAAAATTACTTAAAAACGATCCATAATTACAGAAAATGAGTCCAGAATGACATGAAATTGGTCCTAAATGACTCGAAAATTTTCCCAAAGACACGAAAATGGTCAAAAATGATGATAAACGATCCAAGCTGACATAAAACTTGTTGAAAATGGCAAGAAAATTGTCCTAAAGGACTCAAAAATTGTCCAGGTCAGTCTATAACTGAGGGACTTTTAAAGTCCATGGAATATATCTGCATACGTTTTTATTAAAAGTAAAAAAAATCTAATGTTTCTATGTTCATTATGATCATGTCTTTACAAATGCCATCATTATTCATGATGGAAACAATCAGTTATTAATAAAAAAATGACTGGATATCACTAAAATGTCAACTAAATAACTGTCTGAATTTAATACCAACCACCTTCTAATTAGCCAAACAATAATAAAATGAGCTGATTCAGAAATAGTTTGGATTGTGTTCTTTTTATTAAGTTGAGATAATCAACTGATCACATTTTATTTGGAAAATAACAAATTGTACTCGACTGGACTCCAAGGCTTTCTGAGTTATTTAATATAAAGTAGTCAACAGGTTTACTACAATATCTGTAGAAATAACTTTACATTTTACTCAGTTGTATCTATAATATTTAGAAGAATTTTTCTCTAAAATGCTGTGTGGTTTAACTTTCACCATAATGTTTTTAATTAGTTCCTACTTGTCCTCCTCCTGTCCTATCAGGTCCGTCTGTCCAGGCCAGGACCAGGTTCCTGAACCGAGGTCCAGGATCCCAGCAGCCAGTCCAGAAGACCCAGCTGATAGACCTTGACCAGGATCCTGATCAGGAGGTTGTCACCACCACCAAAACTGAGGTAGCTTCTTCACACGAGCTCTTCCACCCAGAAACCCGTCCTCAGAACAGCCCTGGGGCAGATTCCACGTGTTTGGGGCAGCTGGAGGCGTATCGGTGTGTTCCTGATGCTGTTAGAAGTAGTAGAGACTGAAGAGAACTTTATGAGTGTGAAGAAACCCTGTAGACCAGATCACCCAGACATGAGGTGTGTGGAAGGAGTTACTGAAATCACAGAGCAGTGGCAGTGAATTATTTCACTGGTTTATGTCACTGGGTACGTCCAGAACGACATGGAAATTTGTCCTAAATGACTCTAAAATTATCCCAAAGCCACAAAAATGATCCAGAATGACGAGAAAAGATCCAAGCTGACATAAAACTTGTTGAAAATGACTCAAAAATTGTCCAAAATGAGTCAAAAATTGTTCAAAATGACTTGAAAATGATCCATAATTATGGAAAATTAGTCCAGAATGACTTGAAATTTGTCCTGAATGACTCGAAAATTCTCCAAAATGACTCAAATTGTCCAAAATTATTCAAAAATTGTCCGAAATTACTTAAAAATGATCCATAATTATAGAAAATGAGTCCAGAATGAAATTAAATTTGTCCTAAAACTCGAAAATGATCCTAAAGACACAAAAGTGATCCAAAATGATGAGAAAACATCCAAGCTGACATAAAACTTGTTGTAAATGACAAGAAAGTTGTCCAAAGTGACTCAAATTTTTCAGAATGACTTGAAAATTATCTGTAATTATGGAAAATGAGTCCCGAATGACATGAAAATTGTCCAAAATGACTCTAAAATTGTTCAGAATGACAGCTGGAACTTTTCATGACAGCTTCACTCTTTTTTCATGCAACAGATCACCATAATCAGAGAATATTTGATCTACTTGTTCAACGCTGCAGAATCTAAATGGAAAATACCAGTTTACATCTTTTTATATCTTTAATGATTCCTCAGATATTGTGGTTTAAACAAAGCCTCACATTTTAATGCGCTAAAAATGTGCCGATGAGCAGTTTTTCGAAACAACGTACCTCGATATATCAGTCTAAAATATGACAGATATCTTCAGAAATATTCATAGTTTATGACAGAAAGTATTCAGACACATCAGAGAGTCAGTCAGACAGGAAACATCTGGAAGTTTGATTTGAACATTCTGGGGACTTTTGTGGCCACATTTAAATACCGATTGTGTACTTATGGAGATTTAGTGCATTTTAGAGCTGGTTAGAATTTATTTCTGGTGTCATTTTTATGTGTTTCCACCAGTAGGGGGCAATCAGAGACCACTAATGGGTGCTACAGCCCTCTAGTGTTCAGTATTATGGTCTGTCTGGGTCACATTAAACGCATCACTAGAGGGAACGACACAAAATAAGGCGACAAACCAAATAAAAACAGGATTCTACCACTCTGGAGTACATTTTTTATTGGTGTCAACAAGCGTTAAGTTTTTAAAGACAGAAATGACGTTAGCTTTGTGCAGTTTTCTGACTACTGAAAGATCATTATTAAACACCAGTCATCTGTCAGTCCTGTTAGAGGAGCATTCAAACAGCACTTCCCTCACACCTGGAATGGAACAGCAGCATCCTATAATCACATTTCAGAGACAACAGTGAGTTTCTAAAGCAGACACCTCTATATGGTGACGACAGCTTCCTGTTTATTGGTAGGAGGGTGTTTAAAGCAGGAATCTGGTCTTCAGCTTGTGATTTTAGGTATTTTCAGTTCAGGTGTGAGCTGCTGAGTGTGACTCTAAACATGAAAGGAAATACAGCATGGGAAGAACTGAGGAGCTGCTCAAAGTTTCTACTCCAGTGAAGGAGAGTTTCCCATTAACCCTGTAAGGCCCAAATATAGGGAAAAAAAATAAGCAAAAAAATAAACAAGCAAAAAATACATGTGTGTTTATATATATAAAAACTCAAATATAACTAAAAAAATCTCAAAATAAAAATGAAATATGAAAAAATGATGATAATAATAATATATAACCCAAATATAGAAAAAAAATGAGCCAAAAAATAAATAAAATACACAAATACAAAATGTGTGTGTATAAAGCCCAAATGTAGAAAAAATTCAAAAAAATGTGAATAATAATAATATATAAACCCAAATACAGAAGAAAATTAGCACAAAAAAAACCTAAAAACAATATATATAAAAAATATGGGAAAATGATCAAAAAAATAAATAAAATAAACAAACAACAACAACAAAATATATATATCTATATACACATATACATATATGCGTGTGTGTGTGTATATAAGCACAAATATAGAAAAAAATTTATAAAGAATATATATATATATATATATATATATATATATATATATATATATATTCTTTTTTTGGTGTTTTTTTTGCTCATTTTACATATATATGTGTGTGTGTGTATATATATATATATATATGTAATATAATATTCTATTATAATAATAAAAAAATCTAACTGTTGTGTTTGTGCAACTGTGGGTTTTACAGGGTTATCGTAAATATGAAAACATGTTAGAGGTTAGATTTTGACATTGTGGGTATATTTTATGGCCCACTGTGTATATCTGCACATTTGGAGCACGTTAGAGTTTATTTTTATCTCCAGAACCACTGCTCTCCACTCTGATGGTCTCACTGATTAAAAACTGTAAAAATCTCCAAAACGAAACATTTTTTTCAAATGAGACGTCACACAGTAAAAGACTGAAGTCCTGGGGGTGTTTGGGTTTTTAATGGGTCTGTAGGGGCATGAAGAATTAAAAATATGTTCTACAAACCGGAGATCCTACTTTAGTGTCGGCTCTCTGCCTTCCCAGCAGACGTCAGGTTTATACTCTTAATGATGACTTTTTTCTATACTTTTAAAGCGTCATCCTGGTTTGTCCTGTCAGTCGGCAGAGCCTGAGGAGGACGGGGAGCTGCTGATCGTGAAGGTGGAGGGAGGGACGGAGGCTGGAGGACCGGCTGATCCCTGCATCGCTGCCGGAGGAGACGCCGACACGCCGCCCACCCTGAAGACCAGCCTCCAGCCGGCCAGACACCGCAGCCAAACGGAGGTCAGTGGATCCCACGTCGTCTCCTTTGTTGTCGGCAGGACGGCTGAAACTGACAGCAGCAGCCGTGACACTTCAGGAAGTCATGTGAGAATGGGAGGCAGCCAGCGTTTAAACCCTAACACCGACACCGATCCACTCAGCGAGGACACGGCGGCTTCAGGCAGAGACGACCAGGCTGGGTTAGCTAGCTCCTCCCTGTCTGAGGTGATAGTCGTAGAGGGGGATGCAGGTGTAGGCCATGAAGGAACTCCATCACCCATGATTCAGTGCGCTGGGTTTGACTCAGCAGGACATCAGCCACAGCAGACAGATCTCCTTCCTTCTGAGGACCCTCCAGGACCCTCCAGTGGTGATAAACACCTCCTGCCCCCCCACAAACCCTCGTCCAGCAGCCTCCACCTGGCCTTCTACCAGGCCGTGGTCATGGACCGACCGTACGGCTGCACCAGCTGCACCAAACGCTTCTTCCTGGAGTCGGACCTGCAGAAACACATGGCCAGACACAGCAGGGAGAAACCCTACGCCTGCTCGCTCTGCGGGAAGAGCTTCGTCTGCCAGAGCCAGCTGGACATCCACCGCAACGTGCACACCGGAGAGAGGCCGTTCAGCTGCTCTATCTGCAGCCGGCGCTTCTCCCATCCCAGCAACCTGAAGAGACACCAGAAGATCCAGCACTGATCCTCCTGACGGCAGCAGAGGAAGGTCTAACCCTCCTGTTTGACTCTGTAATCCTCAGCCTTATTCTCAAAGACTTTTCCTTAGAAGCACAAGATGGAAGAAGAACATACGAGATGTTCACCGTCTAGACCAGGGGAGTCAAACTCATCCTAGTCCAGGTTCCACATCCAGTCTAGTCTGATCTCCAGTGGACCGGACCAGTAAAACCACAGCATAATAACCTAGAAATAACCACAACTCCTAATGGTTCCTTTGGTTCAGTGCAAAAATGTTCACATTTAAGGCATTATCTTTTTACTAAACATCATAAACAACCTGAAGTTTATGAAGAAAAATAAAATCAGTTTCATCAACATTCAGCCTCAGTTTATCATTTCCACATTACAACTTCCAGCTCACAGAGTGTCTACAAAGGAACACAACATTTAGTCACCTGGAACTGAACCATAGAGGATTTACTGGAGGATTAAAAGGAGAAAAGTCAGACAAAAAACAAGACAAACTATTACAAAAATGAGACACAAAACAACAAATCAAGAAACAAAACGACAAACAATGAGACCAACGACACAAAACTAAACAAAAAGAGACAAAGAATTAGACAAAAATTTAGGAAACAACAAAAACACGAAACAAACGACAAAAGTCAGACCAAAAAAGACAAAAAACAACTAAAACAAGACAAAATATTAGAAAAATGAGAGAAAACGACAAAAGCGAGAAACGAAACAACAGAAAGACAGACCCAATGACACAAGCAAGACAAAAAAACCTCACAAAATGACACACAAAATAATGCAAAACACAAAATGACAAAAATAAGACAAACACAAGTTAGAAAGGAAATAAAACGAAAAAAGCAAGAAACTACGGAAAAAACATGAAATGAACGACAAGTCAGACAAAAGACAAAAAACAAAAACAAGACAAAATATTACAAAAATGAGACGCAAAATGACAAAAATTTGACAAATGACACAAACGAGCCTAAAAATGACACAAGCAAGAAACAAAATGACAAAATTAGACAACACAAGCGAGATAAAAAAAACAAAATGACACAAATGCTACACAAAACAAGAATAAAGCAAAACATGAAATGACAAAAAATAAGACAAAAAACACAAGTGATACAAAAAGGAAACAAAACAACAAAAACATAAAAACAAAAAAAAGAAGAAAAAATATTACAAAAATGAGACACAAAACGACAAAAAAACCCAATGAACAATCTAGTATTTTACTTTGGGATCGAAACAACTTGTCATGGTCTAGAAATGATTTTAAAGTTATAGTTTTACTACTTACAATCTGCAGTTAATGTCTTCTGTGGAATTTTTAAACTTTGAGGGCCGGATTGGAGCCTCTGGAGGACCGCTTTTGGCCCGCGGGCCTCATGTTGGACACCTCTGGTCTAAACACACAGTTTTATTAGAAATGGAATCAATCTGAATCCATGAAAACAGCCACCAGAGAAGAGCAGAATCAGGGAGTGCAGCATGTGTGAAGAATGTGAATCTCCTGGTGAACCACCGACTCTCCGTGATCTGGTTTCTAGAACACGTGATCAGCTCACAACACGCAGCACAGACTGACCGGGACATGAAGTAGCTCAACACCAAGAATCCTGGCAGCTACACCACGGCTTTCACATTTAATAAGTCACTTGATTGAGCTTTTTTTCTCATTATACCTATTAATAGGAATAATAAGAGCAGCTGCTGCTGGATGATGACTCCTCTGTTCTGTTTACAGTAGCTGGTGTTAAGAAAGTGTAATTAAAGATTTGTGAGTGAGTGAAGTTTGATGTGCAGAGTTTTATGCATGAATCTGATGATGAGGATACAGAGAAAATAGAGCTGCGTGGCAGAAATACTAAACTGCTATTAGTTTGAAGAAATCCAGTTTTCAGGGATGATCGTCTCCTGTTATCAGGAGCTCTCTAGCTTCCTCTGCAGTTTGAACATTTCTGTCGGGATGTTCCAGGAAGTTTTATAGCAAAAAATATAACGGGAACTCAGCAACACATGTTCAGTAACAGTCATGTGAAAAAAATGTAGCAGATGCAGTCATACATGAGATTTAACATGACAGGTGAGGTTTGAGTGTATGTGCAGGAGAATAAATAGAGCAGGACGTCATCAGCATACTGGTTAAAGTGCTATCAATACAACTGTCTAAACCAGGAGAGTCCAACTCACCCTAGTCCAGGTTCCACATCCAGCCCAGTCTGATCTCCAGTGGACCGGACCAGTAAAACCACAGCAGAATAACCTAGAAATAACCACAACTCCTAGTGGTTCCTTTGGTTTAGTGCAAAAATGTTCACATTTAAGGAATTATCTTTTAATAAAACATCATGAACAACCTGAAATTTATGAAGAAAAACAAGTTTCATCAACATTCAGCCTCAGTTTATCATTTCCACATTACAACTTCCAGATCACAGAGTGTCGACAAAGGAACGCAACATTTAGTCTCCTGGAACTGAACCATAGAGGATTTACTGGAGGATCAGAACCACAAAAGTCAGACAACAAAAGACAAAAAGAGGACAAAACATTACAAAAATGAGACAAAACGACATAAGCAAGAAACAATGGGAAAAAATGAGACGATTGACATGAAACAAAACAAAAAAGACAAAAAAGTTACAAAGCGGCAAAAAAATGGACAAACGACAAAAACGAGACAAAAAATACATTCATTTTGTGTCTCATTTTTGTCATATTTTGTCTTGTTTTTGTTGTTTTGTTTCTCATTTTTGTCGTTTGTCCATTTTTTGTCGCATTCTAACTTTTTTGTTGAATTTTTTGTTTTGTTTTGTGTCGTTTGTCAAATGTTTTGTCGTTTTGTGTCTTATTTTCACAACATTTTGTCTTGTTTTTGTTGGTTTTTTGTCTTTTTTGTCTGACATTTGTCGTTCTGTTTCTCCTTTTTGTCGTTTTGTGTTTCCTTTTCGTCTCGCTTGTGTTTTTTTGGCCATTTTTTTGTAGTTTTGTAACTTTTTTGTCTCGTTTTTTGTGTCGTTTCATGTTTTGTCCATTTTTTTGGTCGATTTTTGTCTCATTTTTGTAATATTTTGTCTTTGTTGTTTTTTGTCTGACTTTCGTCTCATGTTTTTGTCGTTTTGTTTCTCGCTTTTGTCACTTTTTGTCTCGTTTTTGTCCTTTTGTGTCGTTTGTCTATTTTTTGTTGCTTTCTAACTTTTTGGTCGAATTTTTTGGCTCTTTTTTGTTTTGTTTCGTGTCGTTTGTCTCATTTTGTGTCTCATTTTTGTAATATTGTGTCTTGTTTTTGTCTTTTTTTTTCTCTGACTTTTGTCGTTCTGATCATATAGTAAAACTAGTCCGGTCCACTGGAGATCAAACTGGACTGGATGTGGAACCTGGACTAAAATGAGTTGGACTCTCTTGGGTTAGATCTTATTATCAGTCCTTCCCTGGCCGATCATTTGAACTCTTTCTGTAACATCTGGTCGTGTCTAGACGAAGCTGTGAGGAACATTAACAACCAGATATCCCTCATGTCAGTAAATTAGGAAAATAATCAGCAGAGCGTTCTATTTTCCACCTAATAGATAAAAATGATGATGACTTTTCTCATCGTATTATCATGATTAGTTTGCTACAGAGAGTTCCTCTTCCTCTGATCACAGCTGTGAGGATATTTCTGCTGTATTTTACCAGAATGTGAGCAGTTTTCTATGAGCTCCTCTACAAACCTGCGTACGGTTTTCCACATACGTGTTGAAGTACCTGACTGTCATGTGTTTCCCGTGTTTACTCTGCAGATCTTCTGTCTCTTTGCGTTTAGAGTCTTTACATCCTTTTCTGTATTTATTGTGTTTTATTTTACAAACACTTTGTCTAACCATGTTAGCCTTCGTGTCGTCCTGTGGGTCAAATTGACCCGTTTTAAAGTTTGAAAATGTGGAAAAAAATATATTTTCACAATGAAACTTCTGATATCCGCATTTTCAACATTTTTGGGAAATCTTTGAACACTTTTTTGTGGAAAAAAAAGAAATGTTAAAAATGTTTCTTAAGAACATTCACATTAAAATTTTTATGTGAATGTTCTTGAAGAAAATAGAAGTTTTACTGATATATATGTAATCACTTTAGATATTTTTAGGATTTTTTTGGAAGATTTTTATTCATTTTTTGAAAATATTTACAAGAATTTTCTTGCCAAATTTGGGAGATTTTTTTTCAAATAAAACTTTTAAGGGAAACTTTTAAGGAATTATTGGAATTTTCTTCCTGAAAGTTTTACAAGTTTGTGGAAATTTGGGGATTTTTTTGCTGAATTTTGGGATTTTTTTCAGACAAGGAAACAATATTTTTTGGTGCCATAAATGAAGACAACAGGAGGGTTAATGTATTCTTTTATTCTAATCTATGAGCTCACTAAATCAGAAAAGGACATTTGCGCGTATGCATATATGCCAATAAATCATATTTTCAAAGAGTTTCATTGTTCTTTGTCATTTAATGCCTTATTTTTTCCTGTTTAGTGGAAGTAGTACTAGGACTCAGAGTGACAAACATCATCCTTTTCATTTTAAATGCTTCTCATTTCTGTGTCAGTCGTAGGATTTTCGTCCGGCTAAACCCCTTCCTCCTCTTTCCAGGCCCAGGGATGTCTGATAAACACAAGCAGCCCTCACAGCCAGAAGGAAAACACGGAGGAAGTGAAAGGTATCGTCTGACTTTTCTGTCACAATTTCTCCTGTGGTGGAAATTTCAATTTCATCTCATGGAGCAGCTTCTGAAACTTCACTCCAGACACCACTGCAGCTGCTTTAGTTTGACTAAAGGGAAGCTGTCAGCTGGGTCTATCTATAACTGAGGGACTTATCCTGCATACATTTTTATTAAAAATTAAAAAAAACTAATGTTTTATATGTTCATTATGACCATGTCTTTACAAATTCCATCATTATTTATTATGGAAACAATCATTTATTAATAAAAATGACTGGATATCCCTAAAATGTCAACTATGATACAAAAAGTCCTGCGGATACATATTGACCCGTGCAGAATGACTTGAAAATGATCCATAATTATAGAAAATGAGTCCAGAATGACATGAAATTTGTCCTAAATGACTCGAAAATGATCCCAAAGACACAAAAATGATTCAAAATGATGAGAAAAGATCCAAGCTGACATAAAACTTGTTGAAAATGACAAAAAGCAATTGTCCAAAATGACTCGAAACGTTTCCACAAAATGTCCAAAATGACTTGAAATTTGTCCACAATGACTGAAAAACTGTCCAAAATGATAAGAAACTTGTTCAAAGTGTCTCGAAATTTGTCCAAAATGACTCGAAACGTTCAAAATGACAAGAAAATTGTCTAAAATGACAAGAAATTTGTCCAACATGACTCAAAAATTGCCCAGAATGACTTGAAAATTCGGTTTACTACAATATCTGTAGGAATAACTTTACATTTCTATTTTTGCTCCTTTGTATCTAAAATATTGAGAAGAATCTTTCTCTAAAATGTTATGTGGTGTTTGGTTATAGGCGGCCATGTTGATTTTAGGCCTGAAAACCAACAAACAAAAATGCCGACTATGATACAAAAAGTCCTGCAGTTATATACTGACCAATCTAACTGTCCAGTTCTGCAGCTGCTGTGATGCTTCACATAAAAAGCAGGAAAAACTCACTGGTGCTGATAAACCAACAAAGTTTGCATTTAAAGAGTTTCTCACTCTTCATGATTCCACTAAAAACGAACCAACAATGAGACTCTGAAAGACTCAGTCATTTATTAAAACAGCAGCAGGAGGGAATAGTGCAGTTTAGACTATTTTCAGTGGCAGATTATCCTCTACTGGTGCCTCAGTCAGTGTTTAAGGTAGCCAGATGTATGAGGACCTGAGTCTAATGCAGGGGTGTCCAACATGCGGCCCGCGGGCCAAAAGCGGTCCTCCAGAGGGTCTAATCCAGCCCTCAAAGTGTAAAAATTCCACAGAAGACATTAACTGCAGATTGTAAATTAGTAAAACTATAAATTTAAAATCATTTCTAGACCATGACAAGTTGTTTGGATCATAAAGTAAAATACTAGATTGTTCATTGTTCTTTTGTCATTTTGTGTCTCAGTTTTGTAATATGTTTTTGTTGTTTTTTGTCTTTTTTTGTCATTTGTCTCATGTTGTCATTTTGTTTCTGTTTTTTGTTGTTTTGTATTTCCTTTCAGTCTCGTTTGTGTGATTTGTGTAATTTTTTGTCTCGTTTTTGTCGTTTGTTCATTTTTTTTCACTTTGTAACTTTTTTGTCTAATTCTTTGTCTTTTTTTGTTTTGTTTCGTGTCATTTGTCTCATTTTTGTCATTTTGTGTCTCATTTTTGTAATATTTTGTTTTTGTCATTTTGTTTCTTTTTTTGTCATTTTTTCTCATTTGTGTTCATTTTTTGTCTATAACTTTTTTGTCTAATTTTTTGTCTTGTTTCTTGTCGTTTGTCTCATTTTTGTCATTTTGTGTCTCATTCTTTGAATATTTTGTCCTGTTTTTTGTCCTTTTTTTGTCTGACTTAAAGTACATTACTACATCATTCCGTTTCAGGTGACTAAATGTTGTGTTCCTTTGTCGACACTCTGTGATCTGGAAGTTGTAATGTGGAAATGATAAACTGAGGCTGAATGCTGATGAAACTGAATTTATTTTTCTTGATAAATTTCAGGTTGTTCATGATGTTTAGTATAAAGATAATTCCTTAAATGTGAACATTGTTGCACTAAACCAGAGGAACCATTAGGAGTTGGTTATTTCTAGGTTACTATGCTGTGGTTTTACTGGTCCGGTCTACTGGAGATCAGACTGGACTGGATGTGGAACCTGGACTGAGATGAGGTTGACTCCCTTGCATTAGCATCTAATGCTACGATGGGAAAGTCTATGGAGCTCACCACTGATCCGAAGAAGCAAATTAATTACCTAAACAAGTCAGAAAATTACAGAGTGCAGGCCACTGATTGGACAAGGAGTGACGACACACCAGACCTGTACCGTGGACGAATGAAGAGACTTTTCTGTCTTTGGTGGTGGACCAAAGAATCCAGAGGGAGCTGGATGGAGAAAGTTTATCAGGAGGTCTCTGAGCGGCATGTTGGACACCCCTGGTGTAATGAGTGTATCAGGTATTCCTTATTGAAAGTGGCTCAGCGAAGTCACCAGTTCAAGATGATTTCTTTTGTCTAATTCTTATTTATTTATTTCTTTATTTGGTAGGGACAGTGCACATTAATGAACACCCATTTATTCAGAAATGGGCGTAAATTTGCCGGATTATAGCACGATGCTAATTTACATCCGTAGTCCCTAAGAAAAAAAGACATAACAGTGAAACATAAAACAATAAGTCACAATAAAAGAACATTGCAAAAAGTACACAAGGAAAAAACATAACAGTGAAACATACAATAAAACATAGAACAATGGATCAAAATAAAAGGTCAATAGGTCGCAATAAAAAGACAATAGATCGCAAAAAAAGGACATTACAAAGTGTTTTCTGACTTGTTTAGGTAATTAATTTGCTAATTCAGCTTCTTTGTTCTCATCAGGAGACGCCCCAGAGAGGTCCAGTCCCCTCCAGAGACCGTTGGAATGGCAGCAGAACATCGAGGCTGAAGATACGGAGCAACCGTCCTGCTCTACATACAAACCAGAAAACTCCTCGTTCAGCCACAGCCTGGCCTTTGGTTTCCACTCTGTTCCTAAAATGCCTCAGGGTGGTATGAACCAGGCCAGTCCAGCGTCCAGCTTTGATTCCACTGCAGTCAGCTCAGTCTCTCATGTAGCGGAGGACAAATGCAGCAAGTCCTGGACGTCTGGTGGAGATGATGGAGCTCATGAGGTGACGCAATACCAACCGCTGCTGTTTATTCATCAGCCGCCGGCCAGCGACGCGATGGGTGAAGGAGCCGACAGCATCCCTGTTGCTACGGGAACAGTGGACTCCCAGGAGCAGCAATCCCAGCATTTCTGGTCTGGAGTCCAGCAGACGGACAACTTCTCCAGCCAGCTTTACCAAACGTCCAGCGGTCTGAAGCAGGAGTCGGGTCCAGCCCAGCCTCCGCCCTGCCTGCCCTACGCCTGCACCTTCTGCTCCCGCCGCTACGCCCACCGCTGCCAGCTCCGCATCCACGAACGAGTCCACACCGGGGAGAAACCCTACCAGTGCGCCCAGTGCGGGAAGAGATTCGGCCAGATCTGCAGCCTGAAGCGCCACCAGATGGTCCACACGGGGGAGAGACCGTTCCCCTGCCCCCACTGCGGGAAGCAGTTCTCCACCTCCACCAACCTGAAGGTCCACCAGAGCGTCCACACCGGGGAGAAGAGGTTCCACTGCTCCAAGTGTGGCAAGAACTTCTCCTTCCTCAGCAACCTGATCAGGCATCAGGCTCTGCACACTGCTACATAGACAGCCCTGTCTAACCCAGGGGTGTCCAACCTGCAGCCCGCGGGCCAAAAGCGGCCCTCCAGAGGGTCCAATCCGGCCCTCAAAGTGGAAAAATTCCAGAGAAGACATTAACTGCAGATTGTAAATTAGTAAAACTATAAATTTAAAATCATTTCTAGACCACGACAGGTTGTTTTGATCAGAAAGTAAAATACCAGATTGTTCATCGTTCTTTTGTCGTTTTGTGTCACATTTTGTAATATTTTGTCTTGTTTTTGTAGTTTTTTGTCTTTTTTGTCTGACTTTCGTCTCATATTTTTGTTGTTTTGTGTTTCCTTGTGGTTTCGCTTGTGTTTTTTGTCTTAGTTTTGTGATTTGCTTTACTTGTTGTTTTGTGTGCCGTTTTGTGTTTTTTTTGTCTCAGTATTGTCGTTTGTCTTTTTTTTTGTCGCTTTGTAACTTTTTTTGTGTCATTTGTCCAATTTTGTGTCATTTAGTGTCTAATTTTTGGAATATTTTCTCTTATTTTTGTAGTTTTTTGTCTTTTTTGTCTGACTTTCATCTCATGTTTTTGTTGTTTTGTGTTTCCTTGTGGTCTCGCTTGTGTTTATTGTCTTATTTTTGTCATTTTGTGATTTGCTTTACTTGTTGTTTTGTGTGCCGTTTTGTGTTTATTTGTCTCAATTTTGTCGTTTGTCTTTTTTTTGTCGCTTTGTAACTTTTTTGTCAATTTTTTTGTTTTGTTTTGTGTCATTTGTCCAATTTTGTGTCATTTAGTGTCTAATTTTTGTAATATTTTGTCTTATTTTTGTTGTTTTTTGTCTTTTTTGTCTTACCTTCATCTCATGTTTTTGTCATTTTGTGTTTCCTTTTTGTCTTGCTTGTGTTTTTTGTCTTATTTTTGTCATTTTGTGTTTGTCTCCCTTGTGTAGTTTGACTATTTTTTGTTGTTCTGTTTCTTTTTTGTCATTTTTGTCTCGCTTGTGTCATTTGTGTACTTTTTTGTCTTGTTTTTGTTCACTTTTTGTCACTGTCAGTTTTTAGTGAAATTTTTTGTCTCTTTCTTGTTTTGTTTTGTGTCATTTGTCTCATTTTTTGTCATTTTATTTCTCGATATTGTTGTTTTCTGTCTTATTTTCATAATTTTTTGTCTTGTTTTTTGTCTTTTTGGTCTTTTTTAGTTGTTTGTCTCATGTTTTTGTCATTTTGCTTCTTTTATTGTCTCGTTTGTGTCATTTGTGTCATTTTTTTGTCAATTTTTTTTGCTTTTTTGTTTCATTTCGTGTCGTTTGTCTCATTTGTTGCCATTGTGTTTCTGGTTTTACTGGTCCGGCTCTCTTGGGATCAAACTGGGCTGAATATTGAACCTGAACTAAAACGAGACAGCCCAGCTGGCTGTAGAGGTGACACAACACAGAATCTGTTTCACTACAATGACTGTGGATTTTGACTTGTCCTCACTCTAAAGAAGGGCTTCTGAGCTCTTCAGAAACTTTGTACCTGAACACCTTCTGTGTTTAATTCTGCCTCACGCTATTTCATATTCACTGTCTCAATACTTTGTGAGGATTTGTCCACATTGTTGTGTCTTCTATGGATTCATTTCAAGAAGTATTGGTAGGGTGACCTGATAGCCAAGTCTTCAGGCAAATACTGCAGATCCTCCTCCATAAACTAGACCCCATTTAACCACTCTGCCTTTGCTACTGGAGCTCCTTCAACACCCACCACTGGTAAACTGGAATCTCTACACTGGTTTCTCTTCCTCTACCAAACCCTTCTTGGTAAAACACCACCTTATCTATGCTCGTTACTCACCCTTCATAACTCCACCCATACTCTGTGTTCCAACAGTTTCATTCACCTCCTCACTCCCAAAGTTTCTACCATCTCAGTTGATCCTCATTTCAGTTTTCTGCTGCTAATGACTGGAACTCTCGACAAAAGTCCCTAAAACTCTCCTCATACGTATCACTCTGGTCATTTTAAAAAAACAGCTAGAAACACTACAGGACCACTGCACCTGTTTTTACCTTTCTGTTTTTAACACTCTTTGTGTGTTTTGTTTTTGTAATACTGTCTGATTTGCTGTAAATGTAACCTGTTTCTGTTGTTCATCATGTTGTGTGCTGCCTCTGACCAGGTCGTTATCGAAAATGAGAACTAGTTCTCAACTAACTTACCTGCTAAAATAAAGGTTGACAAAAAATAAATAAATTAATGGCATGAAACAACGTGATGGAAAATGACTGATGGACATAACGGGGTATTCTCTGCAAAGAGGAAGAACTTTCAAACTCATCTAAGGACATTCATACGCCTTCATTAGTAAAGGATTTGGAGGAGAGGATATCAGCCTCTTTACTGTCAGCTCATCTAAATCTAACCTGGAATTCCTCATCCAGAGTTCAACAGCCAGACTTGTGAGTCACAGAAATGAGGACTTTCACTTTCACTTTCCCTCAGGTTCCGTAGGAATCCGAGTTCCATGTGTGAGGTCCTGCTGTTTGGCGTGCATGGTTTAATGACAGGATGTCTGTTGAAGTTTTACTGCACATGTAGCCCCAGTAAACTCACATTTTTATTAGATATATATATGAAAGGCAAACATTTCATGTAGCAACGATTAAGTTATTAACACATTCAAATTCTGTTGCGATTCCTTATTATCAGGATGTCCTGTTGTAAAGCCTGACCCATCAGAAAAATTCAAATTTTTTGGAACTGAGATGTTTTTTTTAACCCTTTTAACAAAA
This sequence comes from Amphiprion ocellaris, assembly GCF_022539595.1. Classification (NCBI taxonomy): domain Eukaryota; kingdom Metazoa; phylum Chordata; class Actinopteri; family Pomacentridae; genus Amphiprion; species Amphiprion ocellaris. The sequence goes on from NC_072769.1 coordinate 3,590,500, forward strand.
TCCTCCCCATATCCTTTTGTTTATGATATATTTTTTGTATCAGATTTGATCCATTGGGCGTTTGTGGCAGCTTTTTGCTCACAACAATCTAAAGCTAATGATTACATTTAAACTCATGACATTTTAAATCTAATTTCTTTTTCTCTCTTCTTCCTCTAGTCTTTTTGACATCTAAAAAAATGTCAACATAGTACAGACATTATGATTTCAGAGGAATAGTTATTGAAAAAATACTCAAAATGCCTTTGAAGACGGCATTTCGTTCATTAATAAGTTAATTAAATCATCAGAATAGTACGTGTTTGTATTGTCATAGGTATAATGTAGATTATAATACAGAAATGGTTCATGACATTTCAGGAAAAAAGCTCGTTATAAACCTGGAGGATCAAATCTGATACAGACATTTTCACACGAGTAAATTCAAATATCAACAATGAATTACTCAGTAAATATGAATTCATTCAATGCAGAAAATACATATTTTAAATAAAAAATGAGTCACAATTTAGTCCAGCGGTGTCCAACATGAGGCCTGCAGACCAAAAGCGGTCCTCCAGAGGGTCCAATCCGGCCCTCAAAGTGGAAAAATTCCAGAGAAGACATTAACTGCAGATTGTAAATTAGTAAAACTATAAATTTAAAATCATTTCTAGACCATGACAAGATGTTTTGATCATAAAGTAAAATACTAGATTGTTCATTGTTCTTTTGTCATTTTGTGTCTCATTTTTGTAATATTTTGTCTTGTTTTTGTTGTTTTTTGTCTCTTTTTGTCTGACTTTCGTCTCATGTTTTTGTCGTTTTGTTTCTCTTTTAAGTCGTTTTGTGTTTCCTTTTTGTCTCGCCTGTGTCGTTTGACTGTCTTTTGTCATTTGTTTCCTTTTTTGTCATTTTTGTCTCGTTTGTGTCATTTGTGTAATTTTTTTGTTCACATTTTTGTCGCTTTGAAAGTGAATGAAATTTTTTGTCTCTTTTTTGCTTGGTTTTGTGTCATTTATCTCATTTTTTGTCATTTTATTTCTCGATTTTGTCATTTTGTGCCTTATTTTTGTAATATTTTGTCTTGCTTTTGTTGTTTTTTTTGTCTTTTTTGTCTTTTTTTAGTTGTTTATCTCATGTTTTTGTCATTTTGTTTGTTTTTTGTCATTTTTGTCTCGTTTGCGTCCTTTGTGTGATTTTTTTTTTGCTTTTTGTTTCATTTCGTGTCGTTTGTCTCATTTTTTGTCGTTTTGTTTCTCTATTTTGCTGTGGTTTTACTGGTCCGGCTCACTGGAGATCAAACTGAGCTGAATGTGGAACCTGAACTAAAAGGAGTTTGACACAGCTGATTTAGATGTTATTTTTACCGTTGCTTCTTGAAAATTAGCAATGATTTGGATGATTTCGTGAGAGTAGCCATTTAGAAAAGGGGCAAAACACGACTTCAGCTGCCTGCAGTGGAACAATGATCCACTAGGGGGCAGAGTACATGGATCAGGTTATATATGACAGGTTTTTAATGAAACTATTTATCATGTTGATGAGATGGAGGTGTCAGAAACTCATGGATCAAATATGATATATATATATATATATATATATATATATATATATATATATATATATATATATATATATATATATATAGTCACTTTATGACTTTTGTGTCCCATTTTTTGTCTCTTTTTTGTTTCGTTTCATGTCGTTTGTGTCATTTTTTGTCATTTTGTTCCTCGTTTTTGTAATATTTCCACAGTGGGTCCAGGTGAAACAGCAGCCTGTGACGTCATGCTCAACAACAAACTGACGTCATCAGCCGGCGACTCTTGCCTCAGAGAGACAACATTCCTGGACACATTGAAGGAGACAGACAGACAGACAGACGGACGGGGGGCTCAGTCCTCAGCACGTGCATGTCTCCGCTCGCGGGTCCGTGCGTGGATCAGCTGACGCTCGTCCCCAGCAGCAGCAGCGGAGCGTCCCGCTGAGGGAGCCGGGATGATGGCGGACTGTGTCGGCTTCCAGGCGCAGATCGCCTCGGTCATAGAGATCCTGGCCAACTCCGCCGTGGCGGAGATCTGCAAGCTGGTGGAGGACGGATACGCGGCTCTGAGGGCTCAGATCGAGCAGGAGAGGGAGAAGAGCGAGAAGGAGAACGACGCCCTGCGGCTGAAGCTCCGGGAGATGGACGTGAAGATCCGGAGCTACGAGAGGAAGATGAGGAGACGGATCCAGAGGGAGGACGCCGCTCAGTTTAGGCCCCCACCAGGTAAAGACGTGGAAAATGGCAGGAGGCAGGCTGAGGTTCTGTTAGAGAACCAATCCACCGACCTGATCTGACCTGTAATGATCCTCATCAGCTAGATTTAGGAAATACAGAAGCTCCCGATCAGCTGATGAAGCTCCTTAAAGCAGGGAGTCAAACCCATCTTAGTCCAGCCCAGTCTGATCTGAAGAGACCAGTAAAACCAGAGAGACAACTAAACCACAGCAGAATAACCTCCAAAGAACCACAACTCCTAATGGTTCCTCTGGTTTCGAGCTAAAATGTTCACATTTAAGGAATTATCTTTTTACTAAACATCATGAACAACCTGACGTTTATGAAGAAAAATAAATTCAGTTTGATCAACAATCAGCCTCAGTTTATCATTTCCACATTACAACTTCCAGATCACAACATTTAGTCATCTGGAACTGAACCAGAGAGAATTTTACTTTAAAAAAAGACAAAAAAATAAAATACAAAAACGAGACGAAATATTCCAAAAATGAGACACAAAACAACATAAGCGAGAAACAAGTGACAAAAAAATGAGACAAACATGAAACAAAACAAAAAAATTTTACAAACAAAGCGACAAAGAAATGGACAAATGAGACAAAAATGACGAAATCATGACGAAAAATAAAAACGACACAAAATAGCGAATGAAGCAAAACACAAAATGACAAGACAAAAAACACAAGCGAGACAAAAAGGAAACACAATGCAACAAAAACATGAGAAAAACGACAAAAATCAGACCAAAAATGACAAAAACAAGACAAAATATTACAAGACTGAGACACAAAATGACACAAGTTAGAAACAAAATGACAAAAAATGAGACAAGTTACAATGCGGCAAAAAAATGGACAAACGACAAAAAATGACAAAAAAATTAAGAAAAATCATTAAAAACGATACACAAACAATGAATAAAGCAAAACAGAAAATGACAAAAACAAGACAAAAAACACAAGCGAGACAATAAGGAAACAAAATGACAAAAATGTGAGACAAATGACAAAAATCGTACCAAAAAAGACAAAAAACAACAAAAATGAGACAAAATATTACAAAAATGAGACACAAAACGACATAAGCGAGAAACAAGTGACAAAAAAATGAGACAAACGACACGAAACAAAACAAAAAAATTTGACAAAGTGACAAATAAATGGACAAATGAGACAAAAATGACAAAAACGAAGAAAAATAACAAAAACGACACACAAAATAGCGAATAAAGCAAACACAAAATGACAACAAGACAGAAAACACAAGCGAGACAAAAAGGAAAAACAAAGCAACAAAAATGTGAGAAAAACGACAAAAATCAAACCAAAAATGACAAAAAAAAGAAAAAATATTACAAAAATGAGACACAAAATGACATAAGCAAGACCCAAATGACAAAAAATGAGACAAACAACATGAAACAAAACAAAAAAAGAGACAAAAAATTTGACAAACAAGTTACAAAGCGACAAAAAATGGACAAATGAGACAAAAATGACGAAAACATGAAGAAAAATAACAAAAACGACACACAAAATAGTGAATAAAGCAAAACACAAAATGACAGCAAGACAAAAAACACAAGCAAGACAAAAAGGAAACACAAAGCAACAAAAACGTGAGAAAAACGACAAAAATCAGACCAAAAATGACAAAAACAAGACAAAATATTACAAGACTGAGACACAAAATGACACAAGTTCGAAACAAAATGACAAAAAATGAGAAAAACAAGTTACAATGCGGCAAAAAAAGATGGACAAACGACAAAAAATGACGAAAAAATTAAGAAAAATCATTAAAAACGATACACAATGAATAAAGCAAAACAAAATGACAAAAACAAGACAAAAAACACAAACAAGACAATAAGGAAACACAAAACGACAAAAATGTGAGACAAATGACAAAAATCGTACCAAAAAAGACAAAAAACAACAAAAATGAGACGAAATATTACAAAGTGAGACACAAAATGACAAAAATTTGAAAAAATATTGCACAAATGACATATACAAGACAGAGAATGACAAAAGCAAGAAACAAAACGACAAAAAATGGACTAACAACACAAGCGAGACAAAAAGGAAACACAAAGCAACAAAAATATGAAACAAACATCAAAATCAGACAAAAAATGACAAAAACAAGACAAAATATTGCAAAAATGAGACACAAAACAACATAAATGAGAAACAAAATGAAAAAATAGACAAGTTGCAAAGCGACAAAAAATGGACAAACGAGACAAGAAATGACGAAAATATTAAGCAAAATAACAAAAACAACACACAAAATAACAAATAAAGCAAAACAAAATGACAAAAACAAGACAAATTTGACAAAAAAGTTACAAAGAAATGGACAAACAAGACAAACAAGGCAAAAAATGATGAAAACGTGAAGAAAAATAACAAAAACGACACACAAAACAATGAATAAAACAAAACAAAATGACAAAAACAAGACAAAAAACAGAAGCGAGACAAAAAGGAAACACAAAACCACAAAAATGCGAGACAAATCACAAAAATCAGACAAAAAAAGACAAAACAAAAACGAGACAAAACATTACAAAAATGAGACACAAAACGACATAAGTGAGAAACAAAATGACAAAAAATGAGACAAACGACACAAAACAAAAAAGATTAAAAAAATTAGACAAGTTACAAAGCGACGAAAAAATGGACAAACGAGACAAACAAGGCAAAAAATGACGAAAACATGAAGAAAAATAAGAAAAACGACACACTGTGCACTGCCCCGTCCGAAGAAATGAATGAAACGGTGGAACTCGTCTCTTGACGTAGTGACGTTCCTGCCTTCCTCTCCTGGGCTTTTAGGGTAGAAGGAGGTCTTTTAGCTCCAACACATGCTGCTGATGTTTCCTGTTGCTGCTCTGTGGTGGTGGTGGTGAGGTCCACTACTGGGACCTGCTGTGGGAATCTGGTGAAGTCCAGTCTTCAGCTGGGACATCCTTCCTGTTAGGTTCCTGTCTTCCTGTGGTTTTTCACCCATGCGTCGTGATTGTCTACTGGGGTGGACACCTCTTGTTTCTCTCTGGCTGGTTTGAATGTTCTTCTCGAGTTTTTTCTCCTAACAGTATCTTTTCAGTAAACTTAGAAATCCCCTCCATTAGTGAATTGGGAAGGCATGCTGTCAGTTTCTGGAAAGTCTTTGCATAAAATGGACTTGTCCTGTTGGAATACACCTGTGTAGGTTCTCAGTCATCTGGGTCATGAGAGGGGAAACATCTTTAAGAACCTGAAAGAGAAGACCAAATGCTTTTTACTGAAGCTTTTAAAATCACCACGATCTTGTCGGCTGAGTTTTAACTTTTTCCAAACTGCTCTACCCTCAGTTGCATACATTTGACCTAAAGTCCTCTACATTTGCTTTTTTGTAAATCGTTTTCTAAAAATCCACACTGTTTGAGTCAAATATTTCACATTCCAGTTAGTCTCCAACATGTACGTTCCAGTGGAAGGTTTCACTCTCCTCTAGGACAGAACAAAGTCAGTTCTACATTGAAACAGTGCAATTAGCAAATATCAAACGCTGCAATCATGGATGCATGTCATGGAGAACTTCTGACCCAAGATTTAAACTGAAGCAATTCTTAAGAAAAATACATCACAAATTACAGCATCTGAAGAAATATTCCACCCAAATCATTCAGTTCTACCAGCCAAAGTGATGGAAGAGAATCCATCATCCATCCATCCTTACATACATCCATACATCCATCCATCCATTATCTATCCACCACATAGTCCTCATCAGGGTCATGGAGGGTGGAGTCTATCCCAGCTGACTGAGGGTGAAGGCAGGGGACACCTGGACAGGTAACAGTCTATCACAAGGCTACACATAGAGACAAACAACCACATACGAACAATTTAGAATCACCAATGAACCTCAGCATGTTTCTAGTCTGTGGGAAGAAGCTGGAGAACCTGGAGAAAACCCACACATGTACAGGAGAACATGGAAACTCCATGCAGAAAGATCCCAGGAAGGCTGGGACACGAACTGGGGATCTTCTAGTCTTCTAGTCCTGTACCATGAAGGCACTCATTCAGAAGCTAAGGCTGAAACTAACTGGTTGTATGAGGTGTTGTGATTTGTTTTGGATAAGTTCTGATCATTGACAATTTAATTAGAGATGATGGTGGGTGTGGGTGTGTCGGGCCACGTTAGTCACCGGAGATGTCCACATGTTCCTTTGAAGCACAGCGAAGATGAACAGTAGCGTTAACGTTTGTTTAGTTGCTGCCTTCTTTCAACTTCCTGCATGAAGCCAGGAGTTCTTTCCAATAATGCAGGAGGTGGCGCCGCCCAGCAGCAGTTAAAGGGTCGGTGATGTCATGACTGCATCTCAGGGATCCCCCACTGTGTTTGTTTGTCCCGTCCAATGAGGGGCCTCGGATTCAAACCAGGTCACACTCAGGTGTGGCTTTGGGTGGCCTGGCAGCATCTCTTTGTCCCTTATCAGACTTGTTCCAACAAGGGAGATGGCAAGGACAAACAGATATTAGCTAAAACAGCCAAAAAACCAGAAACGCCTGTGAACATGACGTGCTCAGTGTCCTGTGTTATTTTTCAGGACCTGACAATCATCAGCCTCTGGTGCCGCCACTTCCTGCTGCCGCTGCTGCTGACAAACCCTTCCTTCACATGTCAAAGGTAAAGACTAGGCAGGACTATCATCTGAACAGTTAATTCTTACTCTGGGGCTCTTCAAGCCGCTGAACATGTAGAAAATGTTGACGTTGTAGAAATGTTAAATTTAGGTAGTTGAAGAACACAAGAATTAACTTTAGTGGCCAAGAGTTTAATCAGTTAGACCAAGCTCAGATCAGTCTGGTGTGAAAACCCCTGACGATTAAAGGTAGAATCCTTCGGGACTGCAGAATCATGGAGGACTTTGTCGACCAAATTATGATATTTTATACTTGGTGACTCAAAGCCCAAACGTTTGGACATGGAAATCCTTGTTTGCATGGGAAGCATGTGAGTATTTAATCACAGTCACCAGAGAAAACACTGTAGAATCATGAGAGATAGAAATCCATCAACTGTCAGTGAATTCTGCCATTTTGAGAGCAATAGATCACCTACAAGATATGTGCAGATCTGAGGAGAGACTGTCTTTGGGTGGTGGGAAGAGGTTGGGGAACACATCTATCTCTAGCTTGGGTTAACCTTTTGTATCTCTACCTCTTCTTAACCAAGAAAACCGATAAGCAGTAGTCAGACAGGCATGGTAGAGCAGGTGGATGCACTTAATCTATTAACTCTAGTAACTCAAAATGTTGATTAATATCAAAGATCAATGACGTTAAATACGGGTGTAAGGTTGTGTGTTGGTCAGTATAACTCGATAGGTAGTTAGCTCATCAAATGTGTAACCCACAGAAGGTGATATGGTGAAAAAATTAGCAGATTTAAACTCAAATTATGTCAGGTTTTGTGACAGACAGCCTAGGGGATGTTTAATCTGAACAGTCATGTTCACTCATTCTTGTCAACAAAAAGTTGGGCATAACTGAAGGAAATACCTCAACTGAGTTTTATGGAGTTTGATGTAAAACAGGAAGTTCAGCTGCTGTGTTTTTGGAAATGTGTTGATTGGTTTAAAGCTGCTGATATATTGATCTTTGTTGGAAATTTGCTCAACTTTTGCTTGTAAATCACGACTAAGTAGCTTTATCACGCAAAGAAATCCCATCTCATGTCAAGGAATAACCCAGTTTTTCAATACTCTTTCAAGATCTGGCCAGATGTGAGTACATTTACGGGTAGAAATCAATAACAGGGACTTCCATCCTGGTATTAGAAGTTCTGTGTTTGGTTTCTGGTATGGAGACGGAGTGACAGTGATGATAATAATCGTCTCATGTTCAAACTTTTGGACTTCAAACAAAACTTTTTTTTTTGCTTATTTGTAAGTCCTGTGCTGCAAATAATAATATTTGAAAATGCTGTAGATATTTGGTATAAGGAGATGTCTAAGTTAAACAGTTTATAATTACATATATATTTATATACATCATATATATCATATATATATATATATATATATACATATATACATATATATATATATATATATATATATATATATATATATATCATATATACATTTGATGTAAAACTATAGAAAATACGAAAGCAGTTCATGTTCTTCATGGCCTCTCAGTTTTTCAGCGTCTACTTGACAATTTTTAAAATACTAATTTCTTTTTATTTCAAGCATGTTTTGCACGAAACATCCCAAAATGACCAATTAAAGACTAAAAAATGGAATATAATTTGAAATGCTTCCTGCAGCTTTCCTCACACTCTTCCTTAAAACCCCATGTCGTGGAGGATCTAACTAAGCTCCTGTGTATGATCATGAACATGGTCAGATATGTCCCGTCATGTCTGAGCTGCTTTCCACTTTGACCCAGCAGGATGAGGTGAAGGTTTTTCCAGTGGTAAAGCAGGAGAAAGAGGAAAGAGATGATTGCAACCTGGACCTGAAGGTGGAGGTTAACATCAGGGCAGAGTGTGGCCTCTCCACTGGTGAGTGTAGCTCTCTGAACACTTCATTCTCTGTGTTGTTGGTCCATCATGTGGATCATTGTAGAATATAACGAAATTCAAACATGATGGATGGATGGATGGATGGATGGATGGATGGATGGATGGATGGAATATGGAGATAAATGGGAGGATAACTTCTAAAAGGTTAACAGCATGTTTCTCCTCAGCGCTTTTCAATAAGCTCTCAATAATTAATTTATTTTATGAGTTTGGATAATGTAAAACTAAACGAGATAACTGAACCTGAGAGAATAAGTTTCTTATCCTTTATACACTGCATTGAATCAACAACCATAGACAGGTCTACATTGCAGATAAAAACAGCTGAAAATGAGCTGGCTGACTGTTATGAGTTACATCTGTGCTCTTCATGCAATGAGGAACCAGATGTCAGATTTTTGCATTACTTTTGGATATTCTAATGAAAGAAAACTTGTATTTTTTAATCCTGTATCCCTAAACCATGCACTGGAACAAATAAATAAAAGGTTTCGGACACCCTTAACATTTTACACAATCTCAAATATTATTTGTGGAAAAATCTTTTTAGTGTTTCTAAAGGTGTGGCTGCATTAGAGAGACACAAACACTAATGATATTTTTTGTTTATTATTTATGAGAAAAACAAATTCTTGACAGTTTCAATCTGTCAGTACTCAACGTTGTTGGTATCAAAGTCAACAAATAGCAGAGAATGTGTTCAAAACTTAACAAAAACTAAATAAAGAAACCCATCATCAGATTAATATTTAGTCGTCCTGCCATTAGGAGCAGTAGAGCTCTAATCCTGGCTGGATGTTCTGCACCAATCTGGTCCCATTCTTCTTCAATTACTGCTTTTAATTCTTCTGAATTCTTTGGTTTACTTTGAACCAGACCTTTTGATAATCCACCACAGATTTTCAATCATGTCTGGGGATTGAGCTGGCCCCTCTTAAGGCGCTTTTCCACTAGCACTTACTCGACTCGACACAGTTTAGGTCATTTTCCATTCCAGTTGAGCACCACCTCATCGTGGGTGGAGTCACAAAACACTCACCGTCCTCCAACATGGTCTCGAATAATGCAGCGGTGGAGTCGAGGCCACTCTTCCTCCCGCTGCTCGTAGGTCCGTGTCGTAAATGGCGTCCATTTAGATAAACCACTTCCAACACCTCCGGTTTGACCCACTTCGGCTGTTGTGGTCCTTGATGGACCGATTTTCAGCTTCTCCCGACACTGCTTCATTGTTCTGCTGTATCCGTGGACATCTGTCCGCTCAGAGACCTCCTGATAAACTTTCTCCATCCAGCTCCCTCTGGATTCTTTGGTCCATCATCAAAGACAGAAACATCTTAATTCGCCCATGGTACAGGTCTGTCATCACTCCCTGTCTAAAATAGTAGCTGCTACCAGGTACTACGTCCTGATGGAAAACCTCACAAAGCCAGTAGAGTCGAGTTGAGTGGAGTGGAGTAGGTGCGAGTGGAAAAGCACCCTAAAAACTGGATGTGTTCAAGGAACATCATCTGGTAGAACATCCAGTTTGACCTCCATGGAACAGAGCAGAAGGGAGCATGTGGGTTTGGAGAATGGAACACTACCAGGCAGAGTGCAATGGGATGACCAACACAAGCAGCACTCATGCATCCGCAAACCATGATACTGCCTCCACCATGCTTGACATATGGAATGACGGTGTCCTTCTGCTGGTCCTTTGGCTAAGACATCCTCCTGTCGTTGTGTTAGTTCCCTGTCTGTTTTTTCCTCTACCTGTCTGAGGCGTCTTCTAGTGTGGACTCATCTAGTTTCTCTCTTGCTAGTTCAGATATTCTCCTGGAATATTTCTGTCTTAGACTGTAGTATTTAGAACTTCTGCGTTTGTCGTCCCTTTCCCTTTTCATGTTGTTTCATGCAGGTTTTGTACCTTCAGTAGTATTTGTTCTGCTCTCAGCCTATGACAGTTGAACATCTGAGGTTCAAACAGGAGGTTCCTGTAGTCTGTAGGTTTTCTTGACATACGTCTGCATCTTTGTAGGGTGTTCATGGTAAAGTGCAAGGCAGTGTGTCTGTGTAGTCCATTATCCCTCAGATGCTGTGTGCTGGTGGCACTTTTGTTGTCTCTATGGCTGAAACGATTCCTCCAGTTATTCCATTAATTCAATTACTAAAATTCCTGGGACAAAATTCTCTGAACCAAGGCTTTGTTTAATCCACGACACACTAGACCCCAGGTCACTAACTGGCTCTGTCCTATACAGACCCGGACTTGTAATCAGTAAATTATGAGGGGATTTTAAATTTGGTGGGACTGATGCAGCTTTTCTAGTGTTTACAGCGTTTATCAGATCAGAGACTGAGGGTCGACAAAAACTAAAACCTCAGTCAGAGTTAACAGGTATGAAGGTGGTTTTCAACTGTCTTTGTTAACTCAGACTTTCTGCTTCAAACTCGTCACACAAACAGGAAGTTTAACGATCATTTGACTCATTTTCTGCACTAAATGAAACAATGCTGTTCAGCTGCTTCAGTCAACAGGTTGTTATAATAAAGAACGAGAAATATAAAAAATCCATGACGATAAAAAGCTGCAACTGCAAATGATGTAAGACAGGAATGTTGGTAGAAAACTGTTAAATGTGTGTTAATGTATTTATGTTACCATAACTGCAAATAAAACTACCAGACTTCATTTCAAACATGATATTGTACTTAAGGTCTGACACTGTCTCATAATGAAGGAAATCCCTTTAATTTGAGGCCAAATCAAAGTGAAACTAAAGTTATGATGGAATATTCTCTGCAATCAATACTAATAAACTGATTAGTGTTCTTATTTGTCTTCTTTCAGCTGCAGTAGCAGAAGTTTAAATGAAATAAACATAAAAACAGATTTATGGGATTTTACACGTGGGGTTCCCATGGCTTTAGTTTTAGTTTTACCCCTGTACTATACTATATATGTACAATACACCTGTGCTGTACTATATTTGTACATGGCAGATGTCGGCCCGTGTTCCTTCAGGACGGTTATTCTGTTGCACAGTGCACTCACTTCCTCTTTTGATGCTGTAACGCCAAGCAGGGAATCCGATTAGTAGATTAATCTCCAGAATGATCGATAGGATACTGGATACTGGATATAATCGATAGCTGCAGGCCTAGCTGTCTCCCCTACGTACAAATCTCTTAAACCGTATCTGTTTTCTGATTATCTGTATTTATAGTATTTGATTAATTTCTAGTATCTGATATCTGTCAAATCTGTCTTTTTATAAACCAAAAGCTAAACAGGACAGCCATAATGTTCCTGAGTGAATTTTTCTGAACGTCCCTGTATTTTTTCCTGACTGTTTCTCTGCCTGTCTGTTTGTCTTCAGCCCTGGAGCCCACTGAGGAAACTCCCCACACTGATATCGTTCTTGACACCAGTGTCACCAACTTTGTCTCCACCTCCTCCCAGCCGTCCTCCTCCCCCACTGAGGCCACCGTGGACCTGACCTGCAGGCCTCGAGCCAAACGAAAAGCCACCAAGCCTCTGGGCAGCACTCTGACCGTCAGCAGCGGAGGTGTCCCGGTCCCTGAAGCTACTGGCAGAGACCTCCCAGGGAGCCTAAAGAACGGTGCTGTGAAGCCAGAGGTCCAGGCAGATGACGCTACAGAAGATGAAGCTCATCCCTCCCAGCTGTCGGCTCCTGTGGCTTCGGACGAGCCCAGCCCTGAGCGGCTCAACAGCCTGGGCCTGGACCTGGCCTGGATGCAGGAGCGGGTCAGCCATCTGGGAGCAGCATATGCAGTAGCACAGCTGGGTTTGGGCAACACAGAAACTGGACACCCTTCTGCCTCTTTCACCTCACAGGGAGGAGACGGTCTTGACAGCACTCCGACCATGCTCTTCACAGGAGGCACTCATGAAATGGCTGCTTTCGCCGCCTCCTTTGACATGGCTGCTGCTGCCGCCGCTGCCGCCGCCGCCGTAGCTGCACCTCCTCCAGCTCCGCCTGCACCGCCTCCCCCTGCAGCTCCTTCTGCCACCACAACAAGCCAGCGGCGGCCTTACAGGAGCAGTGCTCCCGCTGCTAAAGAAGCCGTGGTGTGCACGGTGTGTGGCCGTGTGTTTCCCAGTGGAGCTGCTCTGGAGCTGCACCAGCGGGTTCACACGGGGGAGAGACCGTACACCTGCCCCCACTGTGGGAAAGGCTTCGCCCAGCCCAACAACCTGCGGGTCCACCTCCTCATCCACACCGGGGAGAGGCGTTACCGATGTACGCTGTGTGGGAAGAGCTTCATCTCATCCAGCCATCTGAAGAGGCATCGCACCGTTCACACCCAGGAGAAACCCTACAGCTGCTCACGCTGTGGACAGTCCTTCAGCCAGATGTGTAGCGTCCGCAGACACCGGCAGCAGTCTCAGTGCGGCCTGTAGAAAGACCACTAACCCTCACACAGGTCGGACTCTGAAAGGGTGAATCGTGCATCTTCTATTAATGTGAACAAAGACTACAAGGCTGTGTCCTGTGAAATCATTACGTGTAGATTTGATGTTTGTCTTAGATTCTAACTGTAACTGGTGAATTTTGTTTAAGGTGTATTTCTCCTAAAGCCTTCTCACCCTCTTCTTATTGTAGTTTCATACAGAGAGGGTCGTACAAGGAACTGTAAGAGTGCCTGAGACAGAGCTAACACTTCATCCATTAGCCAGTAAATGGTCTCGTTTGTGGGCTGATTATGGAAAGGAGGGTCTTGGCTTGTTTTGAATGATCATTATGGTCCACCAGTGTACCACCCAGTCAGACAGGATGAACAACAGCCATATTTTGATCACCTGTCATCTCTTTAGTGTTTCAGTAATGAGCTGACTCAATGTAGAATTCATCGTTATTAAAAGAAATCTCTTTCTGCCCTTTCTGCTCTGCTTTCTAGACACTTTCAGATCTATTGTTGGTACCGGACCAATGGGATTGCAGGATTTAAATTGGCACTAGCACTTTGAGATACTGCTTGAATGAAAAGCGCATTACGAATAAAATTTATTATTGTTGTTATAATTAATTATTGAATTAACCACACACCGTAAAGTGCTAACATGAAAAGACGTGGCCTCATCAGTAGTTATCCCAGCTCGGACAAACTCAAACAACTCAATCAAATCTTGTATTTTATGTAGTTGATTTATGAGCGTGTATGTTAGCATCTATGGTAGCTGTCAGTTACAACACTTTACAGCGCTTTTTAACTGGCCTGGCTACAATCACAGCACGTACAGTATACAACAAAAGTGAGTACACCCCTGGGTAACACCATCTAATCGTCCAATGATTCAAAAACTACATCGTCTTGCAGGAATTGCATTACTTCCCAGATCAACAGCAGGATATTTGTTGCTATGTAAAATAAAAACTTTCATAATATATTTAAAAATAAGGACCCTACAGTAGTAATAACTGCAACAAGTCAGTACACCTGTCATTACTGAGATTCATATTGTTGGAGAGAGCCATTCATTGGACACTTTTCAGCCACTCTTTGAGAGGTTGTGTTGTTGTAAACTTCTCTGTAAAACCCCGAAGTGTTGGATTGGATTGAAGTAAAACAACAAATTTACCCAAGAATAGTCTTCACCTTTGCTTCTTCCTTTAGAAACTCCTGTCAGGTTGTGGCATGGTGCTTTCCATCACTACGATGCTGGAATATTCCATTTCATAAATATCCAGTGTTATATCCCCCCATGCTGACATGAATATCCTGCGATAGTCATTTCTTAGTTATAGATTTCTTTCTTTCAACCAACAAAACACTCAGGTGATATTTATCCTTTTCTCTCCAGTCCTGTGGTAAACATCCAAATGGAATTACAAGTTTAAAGATGTCAAAAATAATGTAAGATTTAAGAGGTAATATCATTATTATCCCTTCTACATTCAGATGATATTACACATGGATGTACTCACATCTGTTGTATACTGAATAACCAGAATTTAATAAATGTTAGAGTAAAACTGGATTAAATTACAGCGTGAAAACATGTTGCGATGTGAAGTACCGATGGAACATTTCTGTCTGAAATTCCAGTTTGATTATTTTCTCTGTTCTCTGCCTTCATGAGGTCATTTTGAGCCACGGCAGGCTGCCGTTTTATCAGAAGAATCTCTTAGCAGTACACATCACATCATAGCAATTAGTTAAAAACCGCTGGCAAAATCTGCAGTCCCAACAGTGTATATCCATTCCGTATTCCTCACATTCAATATCATCGATAAGTGGCACCGTGTGGAGTAGATGTTGTCCCACAGGGTTGCACCTTCTGATGTTCACGACTGTGTTTGTCAGGTTGACTGTCAGCAGTATTTACTTCTTACAAAGGGAGGTGGATATATTGTCCAGAAGGTTGAGGTTTGTTTCGGAAACTGGACAGTGGTACGGTCTCTCTTCTTCACCAGTCTTCTTAGTGTCAAACTTTCTTTGATCTGAATTCAATATGAAATAACAAAGATGTGTAAAATGTAAAGTTCAACATATATCAGAGTGTTAGTGTGTAAATGTTTGAATGTCAGTGGCACCAGCTGTAGGGTGAACAGCTACAACAGATATTTTGCCTTTTAGTATTCTTTTATGACATGTTCCAGTGTTTCAAAGTATATCGGTGTCATTAAACATGTAAAAGGTTTGCAATGAACCGTGCTGAGGTGTGCTCATCTTTTCTGGGGTGTGATCTGAAATGCAGTCACCGTTTCTTCTCTGTTCTCCACCACCATGGATCTGAAATGAAAAAAAAACAGATGTTTTAATCCGAGGGTTTTTACATCCACATCAGGTGAACGGTGTAGAAATTACAACACATTTTATATGAACCCTCCACCTTTTTAAGTCCATAAAACCACTATCAGGGACTCCAGATAGCCGCCAATGATAAGACCAGGGGTGTCCAACATGCGGCCCGCGGGCCAAAAGCGGTCCTCAAGAGGGTCCAATCCAGCCCTCAAAGTGTAAAAATTCCAGAGAAGACATTAACTGCAGATTGTAAATTAGTAAAACTATAAATTTAAAATCATTTCTAGACCATGACAAGTTGTTTTGATCCTAAAGCAAAACACTAATGTAACCCATATGAAAACGCAGTGTTGGGTTTACTTAGCATATTTTAATTTTTAGTTTCAGGAACTTTAATTTAAATATCGGAATTTATTAAGATAGCTGTAATAGGATGATTGTAGTCACTTTAAGCAGCCGCTAGATGGCTCTATGTGCGCTCAGTGTAGGGAATCTAGTAGACGTGCGCATTGCATGCTGGGATATAGACATCCCAGCTAAGCCAGATTCTAAAGCTGCTACAGTACATTCATCATAGTTATTGATATTTTATTTAAGAAAAACTGCTTAAATTTTAAAGTTAAGAGTGTGTACATGTTTTGAGTTGTCCCGAAAGAGTCCCAGATGGCTGCGACGGGAGGATTTATTTTCTTTTGTTTTTCTCCACCAAGGACTTTGATTGTTTTTTTCTGTTGCTGGATCTACAGTCAGTGGACAGCAGTGATTCCAACCAGGGTTAAAGAGGATCCAGAATTCTCCATCTTCATCATCTTCATGAAGATTCATGTTGGCAGATAAGATTTAAACGGCGCGCAGTAACCATACAAACACACACACTACCCGGGTAGAACACAATACACACACACACACACTGAATGAACTGGGACGGACATGGATTCAAACTGAACACTTTGGACTGGACTTTGATAGACTTTGATATCAGACAGCATCAGGCTATGAAAGGACACTTTATTTTGTTTTATTTTTTTTATATTGACATTTTAAAAGTGAATTTGTTCCACTTTGTATCAATTTTTTTGAAATAAATATGTTTATGTTTACCTTTTTACATTAACCATCCCTTGCTCCTTGAGTCGAACCAGAGTACAGTAGTCGCGTAAAGGTCGTTCTTACTGGGTTACACTAGGTTGTTCACTGTTCTTTTGTCGTTTTGTGTCTCATTTTTGTAATATTTTGTCTCGTTTTTGTTGTTTTTGTCTGATTTTCATCTCATGTTTTTGTCGTTTTGTTTCTGGTTTTGTCGTTTTGTGTTTCCTTTTTGTCTCGCTTGTGTATTTTTTGTCGTTTCCTGTTTTTGTCATTTTTTGTCTCATTTGTGACCATTTTTTGTCGCTTTGTAACTTTTTTGTCTAATTTTTTGTCTGTTTTTGGATTGTTTGTGTCATTTGTCTCATTATTGTAATATTTTGTCTTGTTGTTTTTTGTCTTTTTTGTCTGACTTTTGTCATTTGTCTCATGTTTTGTATTTTGCTTTATTCATTGTTTTGTGTCGTTTTTGTCGTTCTCTTTCATGCTTTTACAATTTTTTGTCACGTTTTTGTAGTTTGTCCGTTTTTTGTCACTTTGTAACATTTTTGTTTTATTTTTTGTCTCTTTTTTTGTTTTGTTTCCTGTCATTTGTCTCATTTTTATCATATTTTGTCCTGGTTTTGTTGTGTTTTGTCTTTTTTTAAAGTAAAATCCTCTATGGTTCAGTTCCAGATGACTAAATGTTGTGTTCCTTTGTAGACACTCTGTGATCTGGAAGTTGTAATGTGGAAATGATGAACTGAGGCCAAATGTTGTTGAAATTTATTTTTCTTCATAGATTTCAGGTTCTTCATAATGTTTTGTAAAAAGATAATTCCTTAAATGTGTACATTTTCAGAATGTACTTTTGTCACAGATTAAATATGTGGAATTCTGGTTATTTATAGGTTATTATGCTGTGATTTATCTGGTCCGGTCCACTGGAGATCATATTGGGCTGAATGTGGAACCTGAACCTGGACTAAAATGAGGGTGACTCTCTTGGTTTATGGCAGCGGGACGACTTTACAAATGATAAAAATTACAACATTAACTGTAAATTGTAAATCTGTAAAACTGTAAATTTAAAATAATTTCTAGAACTTGACAAGTTGTTCTGATCATGAAGTGAAATACTAGATTGTTCAGTTGCAGATACCTGTGACTGAATGTTTTGTGTTTTTGTAGATAAACTGTGATCTGGCACCAAAATGGAATCAGATAAAATTTATCTGATGGAATAAACCCGAGCGGTGTTCTGTTATTGGACTTCTGTGCTCGTCACAGATTGTCCATAACGAACACCATGTTCAGGCATAAGGGTGTCCATATGTGCACTTGGCACCAGGACACCCTAGGCCGCAGTTCGATGATCGACTTTGTTGTCGTATCGTCGGACTTGTGGCCGCATGTCCTGGACACTCGGGTGAAGAGAGGGGCGAAGCTGTCAACCGATCACCACCTGGTGGTGAGTTGTCTCCGATGGTGGGGGAGGATGCCAGTCAGACCTGGCAGACCCAAACGGATCGTGAGGGTGTGCTGGGAACGTCTGGCGGAGTCCCCTGTCAGAAGGAGTTTCAACTCCCACCTCCGGTCAAACTTCAACCATGTCCCGAGGGAGATGGGGGACATTGAGTCCGAGTGGACCATGTTCCGTGCCTCCATTGCTGAGGCGGCCGATCGTTGCTGTGGCCGTAAGGTGGTCGGTGCCTGTCGCGGCGGCAATCCCCGAACCCGTTGGTGGACACCGGCGGTAAGGGATGCCGTCAAGCTGAAGAAGGAGTCCTACCGGGCCTTTTTGGCCTGTGGGACTCCGGAGGCAGCTGACAGGCATCGGCTGGCCAAGCGGGCTGCAGCTGCGGCTGTCGCCGAGGCAAAAACTCGGGTATGGGAGGAGTTTGGCGAGGCCATGGAAAACGACTTCCGGACGGCTTCGAAGAGATTCTGGTCCACCATCCGGCGCCTCAGGGGGGGAAAGCGGTGCACTGTCAACACTGTGTATAGTGGGGATGGTGCACTGCTGACCTCAACTCGGGACGTTGTGAATCGGTGGGGGGAGTACTTCGAAGACCTCCTCAATCCCACCGACATGCCTTCTGATTCAGAAGCGGGGCCTGGGGTCTCGGCGGTGGATTCTCCCATCTCTGGGGTCGAAGTCGCCGAAGTAGTTAAAAAGCTCCTCGGTGGCAGGGCCCCGGGGGTGGATGAGATCCGCCCGGAGTTCCTCAAGGCCCTGGATGTTGTGGGGCTGTCCTGGTTGACACGCCTCTGCAACATCGCGTGGACATCGGGGGCAGTGCCTCTGGATTGGCAGACTGGGGTGGTGGTCCCTCTTTTCAAAAAGGGGGACTGGAGGGTGTGTTCCAACTATAGGGGGATCACACTCCTCAGCCTCCCCGGGAAGGTCTATTCAGGGGTACTGGAGAGGAGGGTCCGCTGGATAGTCGAACCTCGGATTCAGGAGGAGCAATGTGGTTTTTGTCCCGGCCGTGGAACTGTGGACCAGCTCTACACCCTCAGCAGGGTCCTTGAGGGTGCATGGGAGTTTGCCCAACCAGTCCACATGTGTTTTGTGGATCTGGAGAAGGCTTTCGACCGTGTCCCTCGGGGAACCCTCTGGGGAGTGCTCCGGGAGTACGGGGTAACGGACCAATTCAATTCAATTCAATTTTATTTATATAGCGCCAATTACAGTCAAATTGTCTCGAGACGCTTTACAGAACCCATATGCCTGACCCCCAGAGCAAGCCAAAAGGCGACAGTGGCAAGGAAAACACCCTTTTAACAGGGAAAAAACCTCGAGCAGAACCCGGCTCTAATGTGGGGGGACCCATCTGCCTGCTGGCCGGGCGGGTTGAGAGGGACAGAAGAAGTAGAGAGGTAGAGATAGAGGGGTAGAGGTAGAGATAGAGGGATACAGATAGAGGGGTAGAGATAGAGAGGTGGGGGGGTGGGACACAAGGACCATAAAACACAGCCACACATCTGAAGCATCCAGCATCCAGCTCTGGGACCAGGGACACTCGGAGAAAGGACACAGAAAGAAACAGAGTGAATGTAATGCAATAATGGTATATATAGTAAATACATAGGTAGTTAGAGAAGGGCTCAGTGCATCAAGAGAGGTTCCCCAGCAGCCTAGGCCTATAGCAGCATAACTAGGGGCAAACTAAAGGGACGTCAAGAGGGGAAGTCAGTTGTGCAAATGAAAACACCAGCTCACCCCGTCAGGGTCACCCAGTCAGCCCTAACTATAAGCTTTGTCGAAAAGGAAGGTTTTAAGCCTGGTCTTAAAAGTAGAGAGGGTGTCCGCCTCCCGAACCCAAACTGGGAGCTGGTTCCACAGGAGAGGTGCCTGATAACTGAAGGCTCTGCCTCCCATTCTACCTAATACAGGCTGTCCGTTCCCTGTATGACCGGTGCCAGAGCTTGGTCCGCATCTCTGGCAATAAGTCGAACTCGTTTCCAGTGAGAGTTGGACTCCGTCAGGGCTGCCCTTTGTCACCGATTCTGTTCATAATTTTTATGGACAGAATATCTAGGCGCAGCCAGGGTGTTGAGGGGGTCCGGTTTGGTGACCTCAGGATTCCGTCACTGCTTTTCGCGGATGATGTGGTCCTGTTGGCTTCATCATGCCAGGACCTCCAACTCTCACTGGATCGGTTCGCAGCCGAGTGTGAAGCGGTTGGGATGAGGATCAGCACCTCCAAATCCGAGTCCATGGTCCTCAGCCGGAAAGGGGTGGAGTGCACTCTCCGGGTCAGGGATGAGGTCCTGCCCCAAGTGGAGGAGTTTAAGTACCTCGGGGTCTTGTTCACGAGTGAGGGAAGGATGGAGCGAGAGATCGACCGGCGGATTGCTACGGCCTCCGCAGTAATGCGGGCGCTGTACAGGTCCGTCGTGGTAAAGAGGGAGCTGAGCCGAAAGGCGAAGCTCTCAATTTACCGGTCAATCTACGTTCCTACCCTCACCTATGGTCACGAGCTTTGGGTAGTGACTGAAAGAACAAGATCGCGGGTACAAGCGGCTGAAATGAGTTTCCTCCGCAGGGTGGCTGGGCTCTCCCTTAGAGATAGGGTGAGAAGCTCGGCCATCCGGGAGGATCTCAGAGTAGAGCCGCTGCTCCTCCGCATAGAGAGGAGCCAGATGAGGTGGCTCGGGCATCTAATTAGGATGCCCCCCGGACGCCTCCCCGGTGAGGTGTTTAGGGCACGTCCCACTGGGAGGAGGCCCCGGGGAAGACCCAGGACACGCTGGAGAGACTATGTCTCCCAGCTGGCCTGGGAACGCCTTGGGGCCCCCCGGGAGGAGCTAGATGATGTGGCCGGGGAGAGGGAGGTCTGGGCTTCCCTCCTAAAGCTGCTGCCCCCGCGACCCGACCCGGACCAGCGGTAGAAGATGGATGGATGGATGGATGGAATCAGATAAAATAGCACAGCCCTGCATATTCATGTTTTCACAGATTTGATTATATATATATATATATATATATATATATATATATATATATATATATATATATATATATATATATATATATATATATATATATATATGTGCGTATATATATATATATACGCACAAAGTTATTGGGGGGGCACGAAAGTCTTTTGTCCTCCGAAGGGGGGCCCGACAGAAAAAGTTTGAGAACCACTGGTTTATGGTGTCTGGAACTCAATCCATTGCCAGAGCTCATGGATGTGGGTTTTCAACAGCTTCATCTGGCTTTGCTCCTCTGGTAACTTCACAGTGTTTTGGCCTTGTTTGGCTGCCGTAGCTGTCGTCTTCTCCTTGAGTTTCTCTTTAGCCTTGTTTTCACCACTCTGCCCCCTAGTGGTCCAGATTAGGTTCTCCCTTTCCCTAGTTCTCCTTCCCCCTCATTCCCTCCAGACGTGTTCATTCTGTGTAATAAATTTATTTTATTGCATTTCAGGAATCCTGTCAGTGTATTCACCCGATCAGACGTTTAAGAGTACAATAAGAAATATATAACCTAGTAGAAATGATTGTAGATGCAAGTGTATCTATGGAAACTGTGGGATAGCTTCTTTCAAAGATAGCTTAGTCTGGATCACATTAGGACTGATCCAATGTGATTGTAGAATGTCTATGCACCGTTTGTAGTTTAATGTAACTGTTTTCATATTACCTGTCAAAACACTTTAAATCACGGTGCCTTGAAAGGTGAAAATACTGTATAGTGACTTTTTATAAATTAAAAGTTATTTTATAGTATTGTACAGCAAGTTTTTCAGACATACTAACCTTTAACATTAATGTTACTAACCTGCCTGTCTTGTCTTGGGATTTCCCTTGGGATTAGTAAAGTATCTATCTATCTATCTATCTATCTATCTATCTATCTATCTATCTATCTATCTATCTATCTATCTATCTATCTATCTATCTATCTATCTATCTATCATAATCTATTTATCTATATACTATCTATCTATAGTCTATCTATATCTATCTATAGTCTATTTATCTATAGTCTATCTATCTATCTATCTATAGTCTGTCTATCTATCTATAGTCTATCTATCTATCTATCTATCTATCTATCTATCTATCTATCTATCTATCTCTATCTATCTATCTAACTATCTATCTATCTATCTATCTATCTATCTATCTATCTATCTATCTATCATAATCTATTTATCTATATACTATCTATCTATCTATAGTCTATCTATATCTATCCATAGTCTAGTCTATCTATAGTCTGTCTATCTATA
Organism: Amphiprion ocellaris; assembly: GCF_022539595.1. Classification (NCBI taxonomy): domain Eukaryota; kingdom Metazoa; phylum Chordata; class Actinopteri; family Pomacentridae; genus Amphiprion; species Amphiprion ocellaris. The sequence goes on from NC_072769.1 coordinate 3,612,919, forward strand.
GTCTATCTATCTATCTATCTATCTATCTATCTATCTATCTATCTATCTATCTATCTATCTATCTATCTCAAAATTTATCTATCTATAGTCTATCTATCTATCTATAGTCTATCTATCTATAGTCTATCTATCTATCAAAATTTATCTATAGTCTATCTATCTATCTATCTATCTATCTATCAATCAAAATTTATCTATCTATAGTCTATCTATAGTCTATCTATAGTCTATCTTTCTATCTATCTATCTATCTATCTATCTATCTATCTATCTATCTATCTATCTATCTATCTATCATAATCTATTTATCTATATACTATCTATCTATCTATAGTCTATCTATATCTAGCTATCTATAGTCTATTTATCTATAGTCTATCTATCTATCTAGTCTATCTATCTATAGTCTGTCTATCTATCTATCTATCTATAGTCTATCTATCTATAGTCTATCTATCTCAAAATTTATCTATCTATAGTCTATCTAGCTATCTATAGTCTATCTATCTATAGTCTATCTATCTATCTATCTATCTATCTATCTATCAAAATTTATCTATCTATAGTCTATCTATCTATCAATCAAAATTTATCTATCTATAGTCTATCTATCTATATATCTATAGTCTATCTATAGTCTATCTATCTATCTATCTATCTATCTATCTATCTATAGTCTATCTATAGTCTATCTATCTATCTATCTATCTATAGTAATTCTATCTATAGTCTATCTATCTATCTATCTATCTATTTATCTATCTATCTATCTATCTATAGTCTATCTATAGTCTATCTATCTATCTATAGTCTATCTATAGTCAATCTATCTATCTATCTATAGTCTTTCTATCTATAGTCTATCTATCTATCTATCTGAAAACGCACTAAAATGACGAGGTCACACACCACGATCCTAGATAATTACTGGTTTTACTAATGCATTTTTAAACGCAACAAAACGGTCGAACATAGAGGAGGAATCATGTACCTATGGGAGGAAAACCTTTGATGAAATAAGACAAAAAACTCATGATGACATGTTCCGGTGAGCTTTCCATAACCGGATGTGACGTCTTATGTTTGCGGTCGGTGGCGGCGGAGGTCGGTGTAGCAGCTAGCTTTACCTTCTTAGCGGCAGTTACGGTTTATACATTCAGCATTTGATCCCGTCGTGTTTCTAAAATGGTGTGACTATACTTTTATTACACATTTACCGTCTAAAAGTTGAGCTGCATCTCTAGAGGACGGAGCGGGCAGACACCATGTCCAGCCGCCTGGCCTTCCAGACCCAGCTGGCCTCCATCATGGAGGTCCTGGCGAACGCGGCGGTGGCGGAGATCTGCAAGCTGGTGGACGACGACTACGCCGTGGTGAGTCTACAGATGTCTCAGTGCCAGCGGGAGAACAAGGCGCTGAAGAGGAAGCTGCATCTGCTGGAGCTGAAGATGGCCCGGGGGAACGCCGAGAGGAGGCTCCGGGAGAGCGCGATGAACAGCAGCAGCAGCAGCAGACCGAAGGTTCAGATCAGCAGCAGCCTGCAGGAGTCCTCCTCCAACACCGGTAGGATGATAAGAACAGACAGATGGATCTAAACCAGAGGTGTTCAACTCATGCTAGTTCAGGTTCCACATTCAGCCCAGTTTGATCTCCAGTGGACCGGACCAGTTTTACTATATGATCAAAACGAGCCAGATAAACAGAAAAGACGCACAAAAAAAACAACGTAACCAAGACAAAATATTGCGAAAACGAGACAAACGACACGAAATAAAACATAGAAGAGATAGAAAATTAGACAAATAAGTTACAGAGTGACAAAATAATGGACAAACGACAAAAACAAGACCAAAAAAACACAAAAAGGCACACAAAACGAATAAAGCGAAAGACAAAATGACAAAACACAAGCGAGACAAAAAGGAAACAAAACGACGAACAACAGAAGTCAGACAAAACATTACAAAAATGAGACAAAATGACAAAAACAAGACAAAACAAAAATTTGACAAATGACACGAAACAAAAAAGACAAAAAAATTAGACAAAAAGTTACAAAGCAACAAAATTTTTTTATAAACGACAAAAACGAGACAAAAAACACAAAATGACACGCAAAGCACGAATAAGGCAAAACTCAAGTTGACAATAAGACAAAAAACACAAGCGAGACAAACAGGAAACAAAATAACAAAAACGAGAAACAAAACGACAAAAACATGAGACGAATGACAAAAGTCAGACAAAAAAATGTCTGTAGTTTCTCATTCATCCAGGTCATAGTTATCCAAAGTTGTTTAAATCAATCCAGCTGGACTTTAAGAAGGTTCCTTGAAGACGTTTCGCCTCTCATCCAAGAGGCTTCTTCAGTTCTGGTGGTGATTGATGTTGCCTCAGCTTATAACCTCTGTGAGGTGTGGTCAGTGTTATTCACATTCTGATGACCATTGCCAAGGCCCACCTGGCTCCTCAACGATGGTCGTTGGGAGCCAGGTGGGCCTCCTACAGAGGAGAAGGCTTCTTGTTAGTTGTGTCAGTGGTTCAGGACCACCGATAGTCCTAATCAGTGATAAAGTGAAAATAACCTTATCCTCTTATTTTTGTTGTTTTAGGTCTTATTTTTGTCTCTTGTGTCTCAATTTGGTCGTCTTTAGTCTCTTTTTGTCATTTTCTGTCTCGTTTTTGTCATTTTCTGTCTTGTTTTTGTCTTTTGTGTCTTATTTTTATCGTTTTCAGTCTTGTTTTTGTCATTTTCAGTCTCATCTTGTGTCTCGTTTTCGTCATTTTGTGTCTCGTTTCTGGCGTTTTGTTGCTCAATTTTGTCGTTTTGTGTCTCATTTTTGTTGTTTTTAGTCTTTGTCATTTTGAGTCTCGTTTTCATCATTTTCTGTCTCGTGTCTGGCATTTTGTCTCATTTTTGCTGTTTTGTGTCTCATTTTTGTCATTTTGTCTCATTTTTGTTGTTTTGTGTCTCATTTTTGTAGTTTTGTGTCTCATTTTTGTAATTTTGTGTCTCATTTTTATTGTTTTCAGTCTTGTTTTTGTCATTTTCAGTCTCATCTTGTGTCTCGTTTTCATTATTTTGTGTCTCATTTCTGGTGTTTTGTGTCTCATTTTTGATGTTTTGTGTCTCATTTTTGTCATTTTGTGTCTCATTTTTGTTGTTTTCGCCCTTGGTTTTGTTGTTTTGTGTCTGATTTTTGCCATTTTCAGTCTAAATAAATGAGTGTGGTTCTGCTGTGCTCATCAATAACTGCTGCATATCTAATCAGTCACTTCTTGCACTAACAGCCAGACTTCTTCTGGAGGTGTTTTAGGTTGGAGCAGGTGGTGGTAAACAGGGACAGGTCCTATAGAAAGACTGCAGCCTGTCTGTACCTAAGAGAAACACAACTGAGTTGTTTAAACAGCTAAAAAAAGTCACAAAATGCAGCATGATGAAGGCGAAGCAGAAAAACATCACTCTCACACTTGTCTCGTTTCTGATGTTTTGTGTCTCATTTTTGTCCTTTTCTGTCTCGTTTTTGTCGTTTTGTGTCTCTTTTTTGTAGTTTTGTGTCTCACTTTTGGCCTTTGTGTCTCATTGTTGTCGTTTTCAGTCTCGTTTTCGTAATTTTTTGTCTGCTACTACAGAACAGTTGTGGTGAACTTTACAAAGACCCAGAACAGCGTCAGCCTTGACTGACTGTGGTGTAAAATGTTGTAATATGTTGCTGAATAAACCTTAGCTACGATATGCTGAGGTTTATTTGGGTGCTTATTCTAAAACAGCTGTTTTGTTCTTGTGTAGACGGTGTGTTTGAGCGACCGGTGGATGTGGCTCTGTGGTCTGGTCGAGCTGCTACCAGGAACTCCACCAGTGAGCTGGTCCTGTCTGAGAGCCTGCAGAGGAAGGTGAGACACCACCATGATGTTTGTGCTGGGCTGTACCTGTGCTGTCCATCTCAGTGACACACCTGGCTTGTTGTTAGTCTCCAGGTGTGGAGCTGGTGGAGCCAGAGACGATGGTGGTGAAGGAGGAGAAGATGGGGACACAGGAAGACGGACCTCTGATAGGAGAGGATGGTGAGTACAGATACAGTACTGTTGTCTGTTTTCTCCAGCAGCGTTATTGTTCATTAGTGTTAGTTTCAGGAACACCACTTAAATCGACACGCAGTGAACGTGTTCTTATTTTCTCCATCATCTTCTTCTAATGAGTGCTTTGGTCATAAATTTACAGAAAGAATGATGGGCGGTTTTATTTTAAATGGAAAAAGTCACAAAATGATCTCAGTTCTGCCGTTTTCTGTCTCGTTTTTGTCATTTTGTGTCTCATTTTTGTCATTTTCACTCGTTTTTGTTATTTTGTGTCTCATTTTTGTTGTTTTGCATCTCGTTTTTGTCCTTTTGTGTCTTATTTTTGTCGTTTTCGGTCATATTTTTGTCGTTTTCAGTCTTATTTTTGTCTGTTGTGTCACAATTTGGTCGTTTTTGGTCTCATATTTGTCGTTTGCCATCTCGTTTTTGTCATTTTCAGTCTCGTAACTGGCGTTTTGTTGTCTCAAATTTGTCCTTTTGTGTCTCAGAATTGGCGTTTTGTCGTTTTTGTCATTTTGTCTCATTTTTGTCGTTTTTGCTCGTTTTTGTCATTTTGTGTCTGTTTTTGACTTTTGTCTTGTTTTTGTTTTTTGTGTCTCATTTTTGTTGTTTTTGATCTCATTTTGTCGTTTTTCATTTTTGTCAATTTGTATCGTGTTTCTGGCGTTTTGTCTTATTTTTGTCGTTTTAGTGTCTTGTTTTTGTCATTTTGTGTCTTGTTTTTGTCTTTTTGTGTCTCGTTTTTGTTGTTTTTGGTCTTCTTGTTTTGTGTCTCATTTTTGTCCTTTTGTTTCTCGTTTTTGGCCGTTTGTGTCTCGTTTTTGTCTTTTGTGTCCCATTTTTGGTCTCGTTTTTCTCATTTCATGTCTCTGTCGTTTTGTGTCTCATTTTTGTGGTTTTCAGTCTTGTTTTTGTCCTTTTGTGTCTTATTTTTGTTGTTTTGGGTCTTGTTTTTGTCTTTTGTGTCTCAATTTGGTCGTTTTCGATCTCGTTTTTGTCGTTTTCGGTCCTATTTTTGTCGTTTTTTCTCATTTTTATCTTGTTTCTGGCATTTTGTGTCTTATTTTTGTCCTTTTGTGTCTTGTTTTTGGTCTTGTTTTTGTCATTTTGTTTCTTATTTTTTTCAGTTTTGATCTCGCTTTTGTCATTTTGTGTCTTGTTTCTGGCGTTTTGTGTCTCAATTCTGTCATTTTATATCTCGTTTTTGTCCTTTTGTGTGTCGTTGTTGTCCGTTTGTGTCTCATTTTTGTCGTTTCCAATCTCGTTTTTGTCCTTTTCGGTCCTATTTTTGTCGTTTTTTTTCTCATTTTTATCTTGTTTCTGGCGTTTTGTGTCTTATTTTTGTCCTTTTGTGTCTTGTTTTTGTCCTTTTGTGTCTTGTTTTTTGTCTCTTTTGTCGTTTGTCTCATTTTTGTCGTTTTCAGTCTTGTTTTTGTCGTTTTTATGTCTTGTTTTTGTCATTTTCAGTCTCGTTTCTGGCATTTTGTGTCTCAATTTTGTCGTTTTGTGTCTTGTCTTTTTCGGTCTCGTTTTTGTCATTTTGTGTTTGTTGTTTGTGTCTAATTTTTGTCATTTTGTGTCCCGTTTTTGTCGTTTGTCTCATTTTTGTCGTTTTTGGTCTTATTTTTCTTTTGTGTCTAATTTTTGTCATTTTGTGTCTTGTTTCTGACGTTTTGTCTCAATTCTGTTGTTTTGTCTCCGGTTTTTGTCCATTTGTGTCTCATTTTTGTCGTTTTTGCTCTCGCTTTTGTCATTTTGTGTCTTGTTTTTAGTTTTGTGACATTAAATGACCTAGCTGTGAACACTAAATATCAAATCTCACATGTTAACGGTACATAGAGAACACGCATGCTTTGTTTGCTGATAAAATGACTGCTGAAGAGGTTGAAACTCATAGGGGTCTGTGCAGCGACTTTCGTTCTCTCTTCAGATGCATTTTGGGATTGGATATTTTCCACCTGATGACAGCTTATTTCTGGAAAAAATTTGCTTCATTAATTCTGAATGTTTTCGTTATTCTTAATTATTCCTGTCTTCTCGCTCTTCTCCCCTCCACATCGTCTCTCTGAAGGAGTGCTGGAGCTTCTCCCCCGTGGCGCTGCAGGTCAGAGACCTCGGCTGGAACACCAAAACTCCCAGTCCACCTCCAACCCGCCCCAGGTCCAGAACCAGAACCAGACCCAGAGCCAGAACAGCATTACGAGGCTCAGCAGCAGCAGCAGCAGCAGCAGCAGCAGCAGCAGCAGCAGAGGAGTGGAGGTCAGTGGCTCCTCTCCTCCCCTTAAGTGTGAACTCAGTGGCTCTGTTGAGGGCAGACATTCTCTCCAGCCAGCAGTAAACCCACACCAGTATACTGATGGCGGCAGCGTTATGTTGTGTGACAGTGATAGAAGTAGTAACTCGTTGGTTGAGGAGTTTTATGATAAACCGTCTGGTGTTGAAGTGGAAAAAAGGAGCCCATCTTGTTCGTACTCGATGGCAGCAGCTGATTTCCCGTCATCCTCCTCCTCCTCCGTTAACGGCTGGACTCCTTACCGACCTGCTTACCCGCTGCCCCAGCCCTTCAGCGCCGCCAGCAAAGCGCCGCCTCGAGTCAGCAAGGAAAGACTGTTCGTCTGCAGCTACTGTGGTAAAACCTTTAACCGGCCTAAGAAGGTGGAGATCCACCAACGCGTTCACACGGGGGAGAAACCTTTCAGTTGCTCTACGTGCGGGAAGATGTTCTCAGAGGCCGGGAACCTCAGAAAACACCAGAGAGTCCACACGGGGGAGAAACCGTACAGCTGTGGGATGTGTGGCAGGGGTTTCGCCTGGATACGAAACCTGAAAACACACCAGCAAAAGAGCCACCCTGAAGTTTATACTGAAGAGGAGAACATTAATTAACTGTCTTCCTCCAGCAAAGACCGAAGCTGGCAGCAGACTCTGCTCGACAGAATGGAAATGATCTGTGGACAGCACCTTGTTGGAGTGAAATCTGATTTGGAGTGTTTTACCTTCTGAGACAAATAGAATATGTTAATTTTGATTTAATTTGCAGAATCCTTTAGATATGATTGGCTCGCCCAAAATGGGACGTAGTTTTGTGTATACAACAGTTAGGTCAGTGCGAGGAAGAGGAGGGTTCAAATGTGGCCTTAAATGCAGCCTTTGTTTTTCCAGAAGGATGAAGTACAAACACAGGTACTACTAGGATACGTCTCTGCTAACTACCTAATAACTTCAGTTAGCCACCCTGTATCACATTCCAGCAGGTAAAAGGAAGAGGAGGGATATGATACTATGTACACTCAGAAACAGTTTTTTTTTGCACATATTCAGCACGTAGCAGGAGTCAGATATATGCATATTCCAAATAAATTCACCAAATGCTCCATGCACGATCATCTCCTATTTGATAGATTTTCTTAAAAAGTGTTAAATATTGATTTATGTGTACAATCTGGGGTCCTTGGTAACATTACTTTTGAGCTAAAAATCGTCAAAGAAGGATGAGGTCATGCTGATTTTTCCATCGTTTTTCTTTGTGTCAATGTTTGATCTGCCAGAACTAGAGAAATAACGCAGCTGAAATCCAGATATTTTGCAGGTTTATTGGTGTGTACATCTGGACTTCAGTGGTACAACGCTTTGGTAGAATATTACCGGTTATATGATGGTGCAAACTGATCAAAAAATGTCAATGCTTCTGTCTGCTTCGACATTCCACCAACATAAAACCCTTAATATTCACCCTAAGAGTCTGATTTGTTTCCTGTGACTTGCTGCAATAGGATTTAAGGGTATTTTATCACAGCAGCACACATATTCACGAGATGGCACAAAATTATTACTGGAGTCCCGGTTGGAAGTCAAGACATGAAAAATAAGGAAAATTACAAGCAATATGCACAAGAGTTTAGTAGTGGTAATCAGATAAATAGGCATCGGGAGTTCACATAGGAGCTTTAGGGTGTAAAATTCTGGATTAAAGACCCAATCAGAGCCATACGTGATGAGAAAAAATGATTAAAATTACATTTTATGCATTTGTGGCCAATATTAGGACATTCATTGAGCAGGTGTGAAGGTGAGTTCTGTGATATTGTTCCTGGGCTGAAAGAAAAATCATGGTTTTCCAACTCATAGTGCTTCAAAAGTTTTTATGAAAAGTGGTGCCAAAAGCAGTGACTTTCCAGAGTTCAACTGAACATGTTTGATTGATTTTATGTCTGTAATGTCAAGTGAAAGATTTGTTGGTTCAACACCAAGCGTGAATGAAATAGTGGTTCACAGTTGACATGCTGTTCATGCTGTACACTTCTAGAACAATGCTTAACGTGTGTCTTTGATGGGTAAAAGTTGGTATTCACAGTTTAATTTTTTGGTGTAATCCAGGTTGAGATTGTGTCAAGATGGACCACAACAAAGTTTATCGCCAACAGAACATGTTCTTAGAACGAATGACAAATATTCACAAAATATAAATCAAAGTGTATGACGTCAGCGTCTTTTGGGATACAGGAGGCTTGCTCTGGGGTTCAGGCATATGGGTTCTGTAAAGCGTCTCGAGACAATTTGACTGTAATTGGCACTATATAAATAAAATTGAATTGAATTGAATTGAACTGAGGAGGTCCTCGGTTTATGACGTCCTCGACCTACGGCGTTTCATCGTTACGTGGAACTAGTTGACGAGCGGAGTGGAAGAATACGTCGTCAGGATGGCTTTGTTTCCATTCTCCGTTTGTACGCCACCTTGGATTGTGCTACATTCACTAAATTTTTGCCCGTCATTATGGCTCCCAAGTGTTAAGTCAGACTCTTCTGATGGCAAAGAAAATGGTGATGGTAAAAGCTGCAGCTGTGCAACTAGTTAAACTAAATGCAAAATGAATCGTGAATCGTTGCAAACTTGAACTCTGACGCAAGTAAGATTTTTCCTTTTGCACAGTAACAGTATTCTATAACCCTTCCAGTCAGAGTGGAAGGGCATCAGTTTCGGCTCATTGTTCCAAGGTTGCCGCAGGGGTGTAAAGAGAGTCTGGATCTGTGGTTGTATTTGTCAAACACAGTGTTGTTATAGAGTTCCTTGTATTTATGAGGACATGCTCAGTGGATAAACCTGTTCAATAAGTGCAGCTATCTGCCTGCCCCTCCCTCCTGTCGATCTGAAAGTTTAAAGTGTAAATGTGACTATGAATGTACAAAGGACACCTCTTCAGTTTGGCACATCTAACCTGGTTTCACAAATCTGTTACATTTACAACGATCAGATTTAAGACTATGCAGGTTTTAATGATTATAGACAGTATAGATGGCTTCCTAACAGAAAATCTTTGCAAAAGACGATTTTATGGTTATATGGTGAACACACTCTGTGCTTCACAAATTATAACTGGGGACATTTGACTTTACATTTTCCCACTATAGTGAACTCCCAATTGCTAAATTAATTCAATGCATACTAAACTGTTAATAATTCTCAAGATTAACAAACAGAAAAGGAAAAATCCAATCAACCGAATAAGAAAAAACAATCAGGCACACAAGTACAATCAAAGCTGTACTTAAGTATTCCGTGCATGGTAGCTGTGTTGTAAATGTGATTTAACGGCTGTCACATTCTTTTTCCTTTAAAACTGTGTGGACAACATTTGTCAAGTTACTCAAAACTGAAAATGCTTGTAAGGGCTAAGGAAAAATGAACCTTAGGACATGAAAATGTCTCAACAAGTCGATGTGTAAAAATGACAGCAAAAAAAAAAACAGGTCTGCTGCATATACGATGACATGCAAAACAAGTGCAACACTGCCCCATGCAGCCTTTCTGGTCGAATCAGTTACTGCCCTTCGCATTTACTTCTGGATGCAAAATGGTTCAGACATGACAGTCTGAATCATCTGCACTAACTGCCTCACTGTTTAAGTACTTCTTGATGCTTGATGATTCATCTGTCATGCCTGCTCAATGTATGTTCAAATATGCGCCATAATGTACAAACGTCTTTTTAATATTGTTTTCTTATTAAGTATGGCTCTGACCGGCATCATACTCCACATCTATAAACCTCCTATTGGTGCCAATCACAGAAACAACATTCAGCCTCTTGAATATTGGTTGGTGGAAGATCAGAGCAGAAACAAGCATGGACCAGATCGGCATCATCACATAACTGGTTTGTATTATTCAAATCAAAGCAGGGTTGTATCACAGAAGAAGATATGTACATAAAGCTTCAGGTCTCTATGTTTTTTATCAAGTTATGGCAGATCAAACGTTGCTCCACAGATTGCTGCGAAGAAAACAATGAAAAAGTTGACATGACCCCACATCTCTTTAGGAATCTTTTTTAATTTTTTTGAGACTAATGACCCCTAGATTTGGTCAACTCAATGAGTATTGACCACTTGGCGTTAACTTTTTCAGAATTTGGTAAAGTGAGGTAAAATAACGCAAATGTAAATGATTTCTACACAGGAAGAGAGGATTAAAACCTGCCTATAGGAGATATATTATCCGATGTCTAAATGTTAACAGTAGTTGACATTAATAATAATAATTATTAACAATATCACAGGAAGTGCAATGTGAAGTATGGAAACTTTCCTCAAACACATCGTGCTACCACTTCTTGTGCTGCTTTATACAAAAGTTAAACTCTCACAGTCACTTTCACAAGAGAATTCTGTCTGATGGTCTCCAATGTTGGGGATGGAGAGTTTTAAAACTATTTGCAGGACATAGTTTGTTGACATGCAGACTCTACATGTGCAATGGGAACAGGAGAGAAACGGTGAAAAACAAGATGTGGTTGCAAACAGCAGGGCTTTGCCAGTGACATGGAAATATTTTGGCTACAAAAATGAGGACGTTGACAAGGAAAAATGCATGAAGTGCTTCGTAGAACCTAGCTGAGCTTTAAAGACAGTTTAAAAGTGCAGACAGTGCAGCAGTGAGAATCGTTGGTGTGTTTTAAATAGTTCATAAAGACAATAACAGACAGGAATATGATATATCAGGGTTTTATAGTGTACAAGTAGAATATTTGGTGTTGGCCTTACACAAGGGATCAGCCAATGTTTTTTTTTCTTTTGGGTTTAATAAAGATATCAATTATAAGGAAACAAGAATTGATTGATAACTGACATGTGGAACCAATATTCATTAAACGTTATATACTAATAACTACCTATGGGTTCTGTAAAGTGTCTTGAGACAATTTAAACTGTAATTACGGCTATATAAATAAAATTGAATTAAAAATTGAATTATTATTATGGATTATTGTTACTGAATATGTACGTCTATACGCTAAATGTTAGATACTGTATGAATAGCATGTGATAGCAGGGAGCCTGTAATTCACCACTAATGATAACTGAAGCTTAGCATGTACAACAGAAATGGCTATGATGATGTCAGAGGGTCACATGACTCAACGCTCACCTGATTAGGACTGAACTGCTTGTCTCCTGCTTCTTTTTTGTTAATCTTTTTCCTGTTGTAGCACTTTTATTGCCCATTAAGGTGCGTATCTTGGAGCATTATGGTATATTATTATATCTTTAGAGCGTCAGACAGTGTTTAGGGTAATCTGTGCTGTACGCTAACTGAGCCGCTAGCCTTAGTCACAGGGAAAGAAGCTGATTTCTGGATTTGTGGTAGTGGCTCTGCTTTTTTGGCGATAGTATCTCTGCTAGAGATGGTATCGTACTTTAGGAAGATGTTGCGGTACTCTGGAAAGATCAGCCACAGACTAAGAGGTCTCTTAAGGTGCTTTTCCACCGACACCTATTCGACTCGACTCAGTTTAGATCGTTTTCCATTCCAGTTTAGCACCACCTCATCATGGGTGGAGTCGTCATAGCACAGCGGCCTGGAAGTCCCATAACATCATTTGTGTGTGACACAAACCCAACACAACAATGGAGGACATGGAGGCGATGGTAAACCTGCTGCTCTGTCTGTGGCTTTTTGTCAGATTCCGTGAAGAGAAATGCACACCGTCACTGTTGCCAGTTTTTTTTTTAAAATGGCAGGTTTGGTTTTTGTGAAGGAGTCGTTCTGGTGTGTCATCACTGCACTCTGGAGACGTCACATTATTGGCTCCACTCAGCTCGCTGGGAACCCCGGCCCAGTAGGAACTAAAATAGTAGCTGGTACCAGGAACTATGTCCTGATGGAAAACCTCATAAACCCAGTAGAGTCGAGCTGAGTAGATGCTGGTGGAAAAGCGCCTCTAGTGATAGCCTTAAAACGGACACCAACAGGTGATTTGTATCGGCATTTTTAGTGTAACGAGGAACTGGACATGTTTGTGTTTATTTCTTCAACAGGCTTGTATGACTAAGACTGTCTTTGGAGAGTTTTAGGAAATAGGATTCTGCTAATTTGTTAAGCAAAGGAAACCGTGTGGTTGGTAATGATAACACTCGGTATTCTTACTGACCATAGACCAAAGGTTTGTGGCCTAGAAACTGAGGATGTGAGTACAGTGAATCTGAACCACTATTCTACCACTTCACCCCCTCACCAGCTGCTCCATTGCAACATTTACAGTCATTTTGACAATGAAAATGTCTGTTTAAATGTGCATAGCCCTAGACTGGGACCATCTGACACCATTTGCTTTGGTTTAGCAGAAGTTTATATATAAAAGACTCTTTCTATAGCTTGAAGGATTTATATTTCTTAGAGCAACTATATCTTAGTTCACACACATTTCTAAAGCACTTGGTTCAGCTTTTATTCATCAGCTGTAGCTGTCTGCATTCAGCACCGTGGAGGGCTAGGTTTGTTCTTGGGTTTTACAGCAGTGAAATTCAGAAAGTTTGGGTGGGTTTTTGTATGATCTTTCAGTACAAACGGATGCCTATAAGTATATTTATGTGAATCTTACATTAGTCTTGCCTAATGTTGTGCATGATCCATGATGATGAAGATAATTTAAAGAAATTAAAGAAAATTTAAATGCATGGCAAACACAGCACCTGGCAATGTTTTAGAGATTTCACAAATCATCTTTTCAGGTACAGTCCTGTGAGAATTCACGTCTTTGCTCCTCCTGGGTCTCCTGTAGTTCGCACCTTGTCTTGAAGGACTTCTCTGTCGTTCGTCCTTTAAAATATAACTTAGAATAAATTCTTATCTCAGTAAATTGGCTGTTTATTATCACACAATTTGTCAACAATACAGTTTAAATGGGAAAATATGAATGTGTTGCATTGCATGTTGATTTGAGAAAAGTAAGTCGGGAGCCCATCTGCTGCTTTGCAAAGTCAACCGAGTTTCAGTAGAAATCAGCTCTGACACATCAACATTAGCCAGAAAAAAATGGAAAATCAACCAAAATGATAGAAAAAGCACCATGGGAGCAACTGCTTCCACTTCAGCTGAGTGTAGGTGATTTTAAAATATGATCAGACTATTGCACACTGTTGTTTTCGTTGGTGGTATAAACTAGAAATACCTGTTTTTGAATTTAGTTGTATTCAGTAACTTACCTGGGCTCAGAATGATATACAGACACTCTATGGAAACCTTTCAGAGAATTCTACAGGGTTGTTTGTAGTTTGTGTGCAGCATTTCATTAATGAAATAAAATAAGCTCCTTCAGCTACATAGAATCTGGTCATTTAATATAGATCGACCCACCGACTAAATAAATACCAAATTGCCTTGCGGGAGCACAGGTATGTGTTGTGCATGCGTACGTTATGTAGTATAGATACTGAATTGCGTGACCGAAATATGTAACGGGTCGAGTGAATTGATGCAGGTAACTGAAACAGCGTTCACTTGTTGTCATGGTTACAGTGACACCGTGCCGGCTGCTATATCTCACAATGGAAAATCCTTAACAAATCCGTTGATCCAGACTATAAGCTGTATCACAGCCAAAATCTAATGAAGTGGACCTTGTGTCATATACACACACACACACACACACACACACACACGTATGTAAATCTGTGTTTTTGACTGAAGTCGTTTCTTTCTGTTTGGTTTCTTTGTCAATCAGAATGTGTTCTTTGTCATGTGTGTTTGTGCGTTCAGTATTATCAGACATGTTTCCTCTTATTATTGTGTGTGCAGAAAGATGAGGAGCCAGATGTGGTGCTGGTGAAGGTGGAGGAGGTGGAGCCGGTGACGGGTCCTCCCACAGGCCTCAGCATTCAAGAGGGTGAGCAGATCATTAGACTGTGGGATCATCTGACTACTATTACAGTACAGAATGCATAAACCTGTATTGTTATGCCCAACACCCACTACTTAAGCAATGAAACATAAAAGACAATTAAAAAAAAACACATTAAATACTGGACCATTGTGAAGTGTTTTTTTTTAACTTCAAGGCAGCAGATTGGAGAACATAAGAGCCCGCAGAGTATTGATGTTGGACAATGTTTTACTCACACTGGTGCATCTTGGAAAATTTGACCATTGTGAAAAAGTAATTGTTCCAAGCTAAACTAAAAGTTAAACTTTTATAGATCCTATACTTATTCTATGTAAAGTGACATATTTCTAGCCTTTTTGTTTCGATGATTATGGCTTACAGCTCATTTTTCAAATGAAATGCAAACTTTGCCTTCCTCTGCAAACACAACTTTTGACCATTGAGCAGCAGTCCAGCTGGTTTCCTCCTTAGCCCAGGTAGGATCTTTTGACATTGTTTTTGGTTCAGGAGTGTTGTGACTTTGGGAATCCAACGGGTGTAGCTCCTTTCCGGAAGACATCATTGTTTGGTGGCTCTTGATGCACCAACACCAGCTTTCTTAAAGCTCTCCCAAGTTCTTGAATCCACTTTTCGTGACAGTCCTTTCAAGGTTGCTGCCATCCTCTACCACACTTTTCCATTCAAGTCAACTCTTTTCTTTGCCAACAGCCAGCTTTCTCAGCAGCTTCCAGGTCAGCAGACGTCCTTATGATGAAGGTAACATGTACTGAACTAGACATGCAGTGTTTACACTGTATGAATACTAATTCACTCAAACATAAAAATAAAATAATCTAATGTTTTGTCAGTCAGTTGCATCCGACGGTACAGGCATGGCAATTTCCCGCCGTTCCGCGGAAATCCGCCGTTTTAATTTTCAAATTGATCATTTCTGTGAATCGTCCAAATCCATTGAGAAAATTTTAGGGGAGGTGAGGTATGTTTTTGTTGCTCTTGCTCCCGGTTTTTGAGAAGCGCTCGGCGTTTCTCCCACAGCGTAACAGACAAAGAGAACCAGTCTAGCTCCTGCTGCATTGTAAAAGGCCTTGCGATTGGTCGAAATTGGTTAGCTGCCAACGATTGGACCAATCAAGTTGCTCGATGTATTCTTTTGTTACAATTCATGGCGGCATGTTCGTGTTGGAATTTTGAGCTATTGGGATCGTTTTCGATGGAATCATGAGGTTTTTATCGAAAGATCAAGAGTCATCGGTGCTAGAAATAGATAAAAGTGTCAAAAACAAGTTCCGATGGAATTGGCTTGAGAGAAAAGTCCATCCATCCATTATCTATACACCGCTTAATCCTCACTAGGGTCATGGGGGGGCTGGAGTCTATCCCAGCTGACTCAGGTGAAGGCAGGGGACACCCTAGACAGGTCACCAGTCTGTCGCAGGGCTACATACAGAGACAAACAATCACTCTCACATTCACACCTACAGGCAATTTAGAATGATCAATCAATCTCAGCATATATTTGGACTGTGGGAAGAAGCCGGAGTACCCGGAGAAAACCCACGCATGCACAGGGAGAACATGCAAACTCCATGCAGAAAGATCCCAGGAAAGCCGGGACGCAAACCAGGGACCTTCTTGCTGCAAGGCGAAAGTGCTAACCACTACACCACTGTGCAGCCCCTTGAGAGAAAAGTCATTAGAGTCATTTAACAAAACACTGGGTATTTGACTCATGACTCAGGGCAAAATGAATCCCTGATAGTGTTTAAAGAGTGTTCTGGAAATGTAAAGAAAACTGACACAGCTGACTCCATAGAGCAGGGGTCACTAACTGGTGGACCGCGGTCCGGATCCGGACCCAGACGCCGTCTTATACGGACCGGACCTGTAATGAGTAAATTGTAACGGGATTTTAAATTTGACCGGTCGCTTCTGTTTTAGAGGCACAGCTTTCCCAGTGTTTACGGCATTAGTTAGCAGCTCAGGAAACACACAGACCAATTAGGTACGAGTTCAGCCAGCCCATGTGACGCTACTCAGCCAATGAAGTCCCTGCATTCAGCTGCTAAACATCACAGCTCTGCGTTCAGAAAACAGTTGAGAGGTGAGAGACAGACAAAAAAGGAAATGAATAAAGCGACACCGAGAGGGAAATAGTCCTGCACATGCTGACCATGTTTGGCTCAACATACAGCTGGAGGCACCTTTCTCAACTATGAACATAACAAACATGACAAAACTGAATATGGTTCCAGACTGACCAATGAGCTCCAAATGTGTTTGAGAACGACCCTGACACCATTCAGACCACAATTCACAATTCAAAAAGTAGTGGCAGAGCAAACTGCAGCTCAGTTCTCCCATTAAGCAGCAGGGACATAAGGGGAGTAACAAGACAGGAAAAAAATGTTAAAGTGTTCAATTGTTTACATTTTTTGAGATTTAGGTATTGTTAAAGATGTATATAAGCTGGTTTGGGTTGTTCAGTCATTATTTTTTCAAGTTCTGCACTTAATTTTAAGATGTACAGTTATATCAAAAGTCGTTTGTTAGTAAATGTCAAAATGTTTTTGAACCGTACTGAATTTATTTGATTTGATGGTCAGTTATTGATTACATGCACAGGCTAATAAAACTTCTAGGTTACATCATCATATATCGCACTAATTGAAGGCAGACTTTATGATGTTTCGGACCTTTGCTTTAATACATTTTCTCTGACTGGACCACTTTGAATTTTAGTTGAATACCCCTGCCATAGAGGAGACTGTGACATTAGAAGTGACTTTGTGACCAGTGTAGAACTCCAGTGTAAATAGTGTTAAAAGACCTATAGAACTGTAAAAATTGTAGGACTAAATGCAGTGAGACATTGAAGAAAAAGTAAGTTAACTTTTCATTAAATTAACTTATTCATTACAATCTAGTCTTCTGTAATTCTATGCATGTTTTTCATTCTAAATCACCTCTATTTTACTGAAAACCTCTCGGCTCAAGGGGGGGCTGCACCCCCTGGACCCCCCGATGATTGTATACCGAACATTTTCAGCTGAAATCAAAATTTGCTGTTGCCATGCCTGACGGTATCGGTGACATGAATAAAGTTCTTCCTCCAGCTCCCTCTGTCCAGCATTGCAGTCAGAAGTTCTCTGCCTTCCAGACCAGTGTCTTCTTCTAGAACCTTCCAGTCCTTCTGATAGTATCAGGTTTCCATAGCAACGACCAGCTGCTTCTCAACACATGTCCATCCAGGGCTGGTCTACGTTGCCTAATGATAGTTGACCAGCGTGGATGTGGACCATATAGCAACTTGTTGGTGAAATGCGATTTCCAGGAGATGTTTTGTACCTTTGGTAGCATTCTGGTAGAAGTCCCATCAGTTCTTTTTGAGAGAGTCTTCGTCAGCGACCAGGAGTCAGATCCATAGAGTAAGATATATTCCACTGACGCCTTGAATCCTCTCATTTTGAATCGTACTTTGGGATCGAAATTTCCATGATCTAGAAGCCATAACCATCAAATCAATACAAATAATACAATATTTCACTTTACTTGTAATGAGTCTAGATTATATCACATTTTCACTTTCTTGAATAACTGATGGAAGATAGTCAACTTTTTTGATGATCAAATGTTTTGAGAATTGTAAAATATGTTGTTTCTGTCAACATGGAGGACAAAGCGTCCAGAAATGCTGCATTTAATCCTGTCTGACAGAGAAAAGTGCTCAGCCTCTTTCTCTTTGTGTCCAGGTTTGGTGGAGTCGAGCACAGATGACTACAGAGGAGTGCTGCCATTGGACGACACCGCACAAGCGTCCACCAATCAGCTGTCTGACCAGCAGGATTCTGGGCGGGGCTTCTCAGAGGTCAGCTATGGCCATTCTTCGCTGTGGACTAATGGGGGGGGTAGTTACGATGCCAGCCTCCCAGGGCCGTCCTCTCACTGCGCTCCCCTCTCATACCTGCCGGGTTCCGTCCTTCGAGCCGAGTCCGGCGGTTCTGGGAGGGGAACGGAGAAACCTGCAGAGAGGGAACTGGCTGTCGGAAACTCTAGAGGTTTCCCCACCTTTTGCTTTGAGCCAAAGTGTCCCGTGATCGATCTGTCAGAGGAGTCCAGCCCCAGTCAGGTGTCAGGTCAGATGCAGGTGGGGCAGCTGCCTGTTCAGGGGCCCCAACCCTTCCTGGACCCCAGTCCGGGTTCAGGCCCGAAAGGCCTCATGAAGAGAGTTTACATTTGCACCTTTTGTGGGAAACAGTTCCCTGCACCGGCAAATTTAGAATCCCATCTGAGGACCCACACTGGAGAGAGGCCGTATGGCTGCGTCATCTGCGGCAAAAAGTTCTCCCAGTTCTGGAACCTGAAGATCCACAGGAACATCCATACTGGGGAGAGACCGTACCAGTGCTCCCTGTGCACCGAGAGGTTCTCTGACCCGAGCAACCTGAAAAAACACCAGAAGAGACACCACCCACAGGACATAGGCATGCAGTCAGGAAGACCTTAGATGGAGTAGCTAGCACTCTGATCTTCTATTAAACATGAGTCATATAGAGCAGGGGTGTCCAACATGAGGCCCGCGGGCCAAAAGCGGTCCTCCAGAGGGTTCAATCCAGCCTCAAAGTGTAAAAATTCCAGAGAAGACATTAACTGCAGATTGTAAATTAGTAAAACTACAAATTTAAAATCATTTCTAGACCATGACAAGTTGTTTTGATCCTAAAGTAAAATACTAGATTGTTCATTGTTCTTTTGTCGCTTTGTGTCTCATTTTTGTAATATTTTGTCATTTTTGTTGTTTTTTTTTTTGTCTGACTTCCACTCATGTTTTTGTCGTTTTGTTTCTCATTTTTGTCGTTTTGTGTTTACTTTTTGTCCTGCTTGTGTTTTGTCTTATTTTTGTCATTTTGTGTTTTGATTTATTCATTTTTTTGTGCTGTTTTGTGTTTTTTTGTCTTGTTTTTGTCATTTAGCCATTTTTTTTGTCATTTTGTAACTTTTTTGTCAAATTTTTTGTCTCTTTTTGTTTCATGTCAGTTTGTAATTTTGTGTATCATCTTTGTAATATTTTGTCTTGTTTTTGTCTTTTTTTGTCTGCGTTTTGTCGTTCATCTCATGTTTTTGTTGTTTTATGTTTCCTTTTTGTCTCACTTGAGGTTTTTGTCTTATTTTTGTCATTTTGTATTTTGCTTTATTCATTGTTTTCCATGCCATTTTGTGTTTTTTGTCTTGTTTTTGTCGTTTATCCATTTTTTGGTTGCTTTGTAACTTTTTAGTCAAAATTTTGTCTCTTTTTGTTTTATTTTGTGTCGTTTGTCTCATTTTTTGTCATTTTGCGTATCATTTTTGTAATATTTTGTTTTGTTTTTGTTGTTTTTTTTTGTCTTTTTTTTCTCTGACTTTTGTCGTTTTGATCTTATAGTAAAACTGGTCCGGCCCACTAGAGATCAAACTGGGCTGAATGTGGAACCTGAACTAGAATGAGTTTGACACCCCTGGTTTAGAGTTATGAGAACAAACCATATATTCTGAAATCACTCTACTAGTAAAACAATCACTTAGCCTAGCTGGTTGTTCTGGAGTCAAATCAGGCTACAGGAGGTTAATCTTCGTACCGTAGCTATTAAGGGTATAACAGTACATGTTTTTATGTCCAGGATGTTTGGTTTGGGGTGAGACTTCATTGGTTCAGTACACTCCGTCATCCCAACATTTAGTGTTAGAAGTCTATTCATGTGGTCCAGAAATGGAAAATCTCCGGTGTGATCAACTCTAGCATGTTAGCAGTGTTTGAATTCTAGAGCTGATAGAGCACTACTGGCTTTACGTTAATCATGTTTCATTTGTCTTAATGGACATTTTCTATATTATTTATGTCAAATCTGAGTCATCGGGTCAATACCACCGTTTGTGTAATTTATTTTTTAGTTATTGGGGGTTTGCTGCCTTCGATTGAGTGCCTTAACTGTAAGAGTTAGAATTATGGTCCGAGCCGCTGATGAATGTTCACATTTTTCTAAATAAACGACAAAAATGACATTTAATGCATTTCTTTTGTTTGTTCTGTACTGAATCACGGCCCCAAAACCGAGCAACACGCCAAAATGTAAGCTTTGTATACCGTTACACCCAGACTGGATATCAGGAACAACTGTAGAAATCACTTTACAGCATTTTACTAAACTACTGTAGATTATTAAATGCATACAGCTGGTAAATAGTGACTGAATCTCAAACAAATGAAGGCTGGACCTCAGCGAACATTAAGGAAGCATGGAACTCCCATGGGGTAAAATGTGCATTTCCGTGCACGGATTCCATTAGTATAACAACAAAGTCATGTCGTTCTCACTTCCTATGCCGATATCAATTAGAACCCTGGCATCAAAAGAAGGGATTTTAAGACCTTTTAGCACTTTTTAAGGTTTTCATTGGGTGATATTGACAGTAACCTGAGATCAAACTAAAGAACCGAGGACAGCGTTTGTGTTTGAGATACGAAAACTCAGCGGCAGCTTGGACAGTAGAACATAACTCTGTTTAGTTTCTTTTTATCTGTGTTTAGTTGCCGGGTATCAAATGCACCACATCCTGGCCAGATTCATCACATCAGATCCCTACCTGAGGTGATAAAAGGCTTTTAATGTGAAATATTAGCGGAAAATTTGGCTTTCATTGACAGGAATCACATGAACAAATGAATGTGAGTATGGCATGACTGTCCTCTAAGATCAAATATCCCCAACTGTAAAGGCTCGTCTCTACTTGGAAACTGTTTTAAGTATCGGCCGAGATAAGGAGTGTCAAACTCATCATAGTCCAGGTTCCACATTCAGCCCAATTTGTTCTGAAGTGGACCGGACCAGTAAAACCACAGCATAATAACCTTTAAATAACCACAACTCCTAATTTTAACTGCAGGTATCTAGAACTGAACAACATAGTATTTTGCTTCATGATCAAAAGTCAGACAAAAAAAGACAAAAAAACAAAACAAAAACAAGACAAAGTATTACAAAAATGATAAAATATGAGACAAACGCATGAAACAAAACAAAAAAGACACAAAAATTTAGAAAAAGTTACGAAGTGACAAAAAAATGGACATACAACATAAGCGAGGCAAAAAAACACAAAACGACAAAAACGAGAAACAAAACAAAAGTCAGACAAAAAAAAACGAGACAAAATATTACAAAATGAGACAAAAGAACAATGAACAATCTAGTATTTTACTTTCTGATCTAAACAACTTGTCATGGTCTAGAAATGATTTTAAATTTATAGTTTTACTAATTTACAATCTGCAGTTAATGTGTTCTCTGGAATTTTTACACTTTGAGGGCCGGATTGGAACCTCTGGAGGGCTACTTTTGGCCTGCGGGCCTCATGTTGGACACCCCTGGCTTAGTGTAATATCGCTGATACGGCTGTGTTTTTATGGGGGCTGTTATGAAGACAAAACAAGACATTTTCAGTAAGACTGAACATTCAGTTAAAAGACTTTATTTCATCACCAATATTGTGCACATTTTTTTAACCCATTTGATCACATTCTCCCTTTAAAAATGTATTCAATCTTCTCTTATTCATACAGGACTCGTGATACATATTTTCAGAAGATTGATCCTTTCTTGAGGAGTCTGTCATTTAAACTGTGACTATTCTGCTAAATACCATTCTACTGTGGACACACAGTAAAAGTCAGGAGTTTGTTGAAAGGTTTTTCTGTATTTAACCTGTTTTCTACAGTGTGAGACAAAAGTGTAGACATCAAAGTTATGAAAAACAATGCAAACATATATTTCATATTTTAGTTTAATTCTCAAGTGCCATCACAAAAAACACCAAACTGGCTGAAGAAACAAAGACTGGCGGTCTGATGAGTCCACATGTGAGATTTTTGGTTTCAGTTGCTTTTTTGAGATGCAGATGAGGTAAACTGATGTGACGTTAGCAGCCTGAAGCATGGAGGAGGAGGTATGATGCTGTAGGAGAGCTCTGCTGGTGAACCTGTTGGAGATTTCTTTCCTATCTGGTTTGAGTTTAGTGCCCCATATTTCACTAAACGATGTAGACAACAGTAAAAATGCAGAAGCCCTTTAGTTAACTGGTGTGTTCAAAGCAATGCCTGCTGCTGTGTTTGCTAAATGTAACACAAGCTTTTCTATCATGTCACAGTTTTGTAAAATCCTGCTCAATGCAAGTCATTAAACCTCTACCAAAACTAACACGTGAATTATGGGTTTTTACATTCTTCCAGTCTTTACTCAAAGCTCATGACCATAGCTATGAACTGGAACGTACATTTACTGGTAATTTAAACCTTTAAACCAGGGGTGTCCAACATGAGGCCCGTGGGCCAAAAGCGGTCCTCCAGAGGGTCCAATCCAGCCCTCAAAGTGTAAAAATTCCAGAGAAGACATTAACTGCAGATTGGAAATTAGTAAAACTATAAATGTAAAATTATTTCTAGACCATGACAAGTTGTTTGGATCAGAAAGTAAAATACTAGATTGTTCATTGTTCTTTTGTTGTTTTGTGTCTCATTTTTATAATGTTTTGTTTTTGTTGGTTTTGTCTGTCATCTCGTGTTTTTGTCATTTTGTTTCTCGTTTTTGTCATTTTGTGTTTTGCTTGATTTGTTGTTTTCTGTGCCATTTTTGTGGTTTTCTGTTTTTTTTGTCTTGTTTTTGTCGTTTATCCATTTTTTTTGTTGCTTTATAACTTTTTTGTCAAATTTTTTGTCTTTTTGTTTTATTTCGTGTCGTTTGTCTCATTTTTTGAGGTCTTATGTCTCATTTTCGCAATATTTTGTCGTTTTGTTGTTTTTTTGTCTTTTTTATCTGACTTTTGTCATTTTGATCATATGGTAAAACTGGTCCGGTCCACTGGAGATCAAACTGGGCTGAACGTGGAACCTGGACTAGCATGAGTTGGACTCCCCTGGATTTAAACCAACGTTAGGCAGGAGGCAGAGCTGAGGACCATTGTGTTCACTGGAGTTTGTCTTTACCTCCCTTCCCTAATGTGATATTTGAAATGCGTTTTTTTGGCCCAGGACCAGCCCTCTATCAAAGCCGTCTCATTATATCTCATCATGGATTTTTAAATGAATTTATGGTTTTGTATATTTATCTGTAAGCACACAGACATGAAAATGTTTTTTATCTTCACGTGCAGGACAGCGCAGTTATATTCTCTAAAAGTCAATCCTGCTGACTATCTGAAACCTTGGTGTCTCTTCTGCTACTCAGCTGAAAGCGTTGGGATCGCAGGACTCCAGCAGCATAGGGGAAGTTCAGCCAAAGCTCCTGGACACCAACACGCCCTCCAACCCCTCCTCAGAGCAGCAGCAGGGAGGCAGTAATGCTCTGAGCTCTGAATACTCCCTGTTTGAACTGGAGACCTTCTTCACCCGCTGGGCCCCCGACACCGACCCTGCATCGGCTCCAAAAGGCCAGCTATGTCCTTTCACCGATGACGACTCAACAGAATACGAACAGGATGGAGTTATTATAGTAGAGACCCAGTCACAAGCAGGGCTTACTGGAGGGAACAGTTCCTCCTCTTCATCACAAGGTAACATCATCTTCCTCCCTTCAGGCTTCATGCTGCTGTCCTGGTCCAGTTCTTAACCCTGGACAACCCACAGCATCAGTTTTATTTATTTATTTATTTATTTATTTATTTATTTATTCATTTATTCATTTATTTATTCATTTAATATATAGATGCTGTTTTTTCCAAGTTTTTTGTAATTTTTCTGCAATTTTTTTGCTTTTTTTTATTTATACAAGCAAAGCAAAAAATAGCATGTATATATATATATATATATATATATTATTTTTGCAAATTTTTGCAAATTTTCTTTTTTATATATATTGGTGTTTATATATATATATATATATATATATATATATATATATATATATATATATATATATATATATATATAATTTTTGCATTTTTTGCTATTTCTTATATTTATAAATATATATATGTATACATATATATATTGGGTTTTTATATATATATATATATATATATATATATATATATATATATACACACACACACACTTTTTTTTCTATATTTGGGCCTTACAGGGTTTAAATAATTGTGCCCAAATATGCTGTGAATGTGGCTTGGTTTGTTGTCCTGATGCTTGTTAAACTGTTTCACAGTGTTTTCTTTGTTGACTGTGAAGCATTTTTCTAAAGCACCAATGGAAACATGTCTGGCAGGAAGTAGTAGCACGTCTGAGTCAATAACTCACTGAGTTTCTAATGGAGTCTGATCTTTGTGAGTCTTGTTTTATCTGCTTCAGGCCTGTCTGCAGGGAACTCTGGCTCTACACGCTTGAGGATGCCAGCTCCACCTGTCCAGCCTCCATGGAGCAGATCTCCAGCCATCATAAGGAGTTCTCAGCTGCATCGTAACGGCAACAGGCTCTCTCAGCACCAGCACGGCATTCACTCTGCACAAAGCTCCCTGTCCTGCAGTAGCAGTAGTCGTACTGACACCAGCGTCTCTGCCGTTAAGACCACGAGGTGCTCTGGAGCTCCACAGTCCTCCTTACCTACCAGGGGATCTGCCTGTGAAGTGTCCATCGGTGCTCGTCATCAGGCCAGCCTTCTAGCTCGCCACAGTAGAAACCAGCCAGCTGGCGTTGCTCCAGGAGAGCGTCGCAGGAGGAGCTACGTATGCCGAGCCTGCGGTAAGGCCTTCTCTGGCCTGTCCAACCTGGAGGCCCACGAAAGAGTCCACACCGGGGAGAAACCCTTCTGCTGCAACACCTGTGGGAAACGTTTCTCAGAAGCCGGGAACCTGAAGAAACACCAGCGGGTTCATACCGGGGAGAAACCCTTCAGCTGTGACCACTGTGGGAAGAGGTTCGCTTGGATCTGCAACCTGAGGACTCACCAGCAGTCCGCTACCGGCTGCGGACCCCAGACCAGGGGAGGGTTAGGACTGGACTGATCCCCAGCAGACTGGAGAGGACTGTTAACGCCACTAGGGTTGTATCCTCACACAGATACTCACTACAGTGTGTGTGTGTGTGTGTGTGTGTGTGTGTGTGTGTGTGTGTGTGTCTGGCCAGATTCATCACATCAGATCCCTACCTGAGGTGATAAAAGGCTTTTAATGTGAAATATTAGCGGAAAATTTGGATTTCATTGACAGGAATCACATGAACAAATGAATGTGAGTATGGCATGACTGTCCTCTAAGATAAAATATCCCCAACTGTAAAGGCTCGTCTCTACTTGGAAACTGTTTTAAGTATCGGCCGGGATAAGGAGTGTCAAACTCATCATAGTCCAGGTTCCACATTCAGCCCAATTTGTTCTGAAGTGGACCGGACCAGTTAAACCACAGCATAATAACCTTTAAATAACCACAACTCCTAATTTTAACTGCAGGTATCTAGAACTGAACAACATAGTATTTTGCTTCATGATCAAAAGTCAGACAAAAAAAGACAAAAAAACAAAACAAAAACAAGACAAAGTATTACAAAAATGATAAAATATGAGACAAACGCATGAAACAAAACAAAAAAGACACAAAAATTTAGAAAAAGTTACGAAGTGACAAAAAAAATGGACATACAACATAAGCGAGGCAAAAAAACACAAAATGACAAAAACGAGAAACAAAACAAAAGTCAGACAAAAAAAACGAGACAAAATATTACAAAATGAGACAAAAGAACAATGAACAATCTAGTATTTTACTTTCTGATCTAAACAACTTGTCATGGTCTAGAAATTATTTTAAATTTATAGTTTTACTAATTTACAATCTGCAGTTAATGTGTTCTCTGGAATTTTTATACTTTGAGGGCCGGATTGGAACCTCTGGAGGGCTACTTTTGGCCTGCGGGCCTCATGTTGGACACCCCTGGCTTAGTGTAATATCGCTGATACGGCTGTGTTTTTATGGGGGCTGTTATGAAGACAAAACAAGACATTTTCAGTAAGACTGAACATTCAGTTAAAAGACTTTATTTCATCACCAATATTGTGCACATTTTTTTAACCCATTTGATCACACTCTCCCTTTAAAAATGTATTCAATCTTCTCTTATTCATACAGGACTCGTGATACATATTTTCAGAAGATTGATCCTTTCTTGAGGAGTCTGTCATTTAAACTGCGACTATTCTGCTAAATACCATTCTACTGTGGACACACAGTAAAAGTCAGGAGTTTGTTGAAAGGTTTTTCTGTATTTAACCTGTTTTCTACAGTGTGAGACAAAAGTGTAGACATCAAAGTTATGAAAAACAATGCAAACATATATTTCATATTTTAGTTTAATTCTCAAGTGCCATCACAAAAAACACCAAACTGGCTGAAGAAACAAAGACTGGCGGTCTGATGAGTCCACATGTGAGATTTTTGATTTTTGGTTGCTTTTCTTGAGATGCAGATGAGGTAAACTGATGTGATGTTAGCAGCCTGAAGCATGGAGGAGGAGGTATGATGCTGTAGGAGAGCTCTGCTGGTGAACCTGTTGGAGATTTCTTTCCTATCTGGTTTGAGTTTAGTGCCCCATATTTCACTAAACGATGTAGACAACAGTAAAAATGCAGAAGCCCTTTAGTTAACTGGTGTGATCAAAGCAATGCCTGCTGCTGTGTTTGCTAAATGTAACACAAGCTTTTCTATCATGTCACAGTTTTGTAAAATCCTGCTCAATGCAAGTCATTAAACCTCTACCAAAACTAACACGTGAATTATGGGTTTTTACATTCTTCCAGTCTTTACTCAAAGCTCATGACCATAGCTATGAACTGGAACGTACATTTACTGGTAATTTAAACCTTTAAACCAGGGGTGTCCAACATGAGGCCCGTGGGCCAAAAGCGGTCCTCCAGAGGGTCCAATCCAGCCCTCAAAGTGTAAAAATTCCAGAGAAGACATTAACTGCAGATTGGAAATTAGTAAAACTATAAATGTAAAATTATTTCTAGACCATGACAAGTTGTTTGGATCAGAAAGTAAAATACTAGATTGTTCATTGTTCTTTTGTTGTTTTGTGTCTCATTTTTGTAATGTTTTGTTTTTGTTGGTTTTGTCTGTCATCTCGTTTTTTTGTCATTTTGTTTCTCGTTTTTGTCATTTTGTGTTTTGCTTGATTTGTTGTTTTCTGTGCCATTTTTTTGGTTTTCTGTTTTTTTTGTCTTGTTTTTGTCGTTTATCCATTTTTTTGTTGCTTTATAACTTTTTTGTCAAATTTTTTGTCTTTTTGTTTTATTTCGTGTCGTTTGTCTCATTTTTTGAGGTCTTATGTCTCATTTTCGCAATATTTTGTCGTTTTGTTGTTTTTTTGTCTTTTTTATCTGACTTTTGTCATTTTGATCATATGGTAAAACTGGTCCGGTCCACTGGAGATCAAACTGGGCTGAACGTGGAACCTGGACTAGCATGAGTTGGACTCCCCTGGATTTAAACCAACGTTAGGCAGGAGGCAGAGCTGAGGACCATTGTGTTCACTGGAGTTTGTCTTTACCTCCCTTCCCTAATGTGATATTTGAAATGCGTTTTTTTGGCCCAGGACCAGCCCTCTATCAAAGCCGTCTCATTATATCTCATCATGGATTTTTAAATGAATTTATGGTTTTGTATATTTATCTGTAAGCACACAGACATGAAAATGTTTTTTATCTTCACGTGCAGGACAGCGCAGTTATATTCTCTAAAAGTCAATCCTGCTGACTATCTGAAACCTTGGTGTCTCTTCTGCTACTCAGCTGAAAGCGTTGGGATCGCAGGACTCCAGCAGCATAGTGGAAGTTCAGCCAAAGCTCCTGGACACCAACACGCCCTCCAACCCCTCCACAGAGCAGCAGCAGGGAGGCAGTAATGCTCTGAGCTCTGAATACTCCCTGTTTGAACTGGAGACCTTCTTCACCCGCTGGGCCCCCGACACCGACCCTGCATCGGCTCCAAAAGGCCAGCTATGTCCTTTCACCGATGACGACTCAACAGAATACGAACAGGATGGAGTTATTATAGTAGAGACCCAGTCACAAGCAGGGCTTACTGGAGGGAACAGTTCCTCCTCTTCATCACAAGGTAACATCATCTTCCTCCCTTCAGGCTTCATGCTGCTGTCCTGGTCCAGGTCTTAACCCTGGAGAACCCACAGCATCAGTTTTATTTATTTATTTATTTATTTATTTATTTATTTATTTATTTATTTATTTATTTATTTATTTATTTATTTATTTATTTATTCATTTATTCATTTATTCATTTATTCATTTATTTATTCATTTAATATATAGATGCTGTTTTTTCCAAGTTTTTTGTAATTTTTTCTGCAATTTTTTTGCTTTTTTTTATTTATACAAGCAAAGCAAAAAATAGCATGTATATATATATATATATATATATATATATATATATATATATATATATATATATATATATATATAATTTTTGCAAATTTTTGCAAATTTTCTTTTTTATATATATTGGTGTGTATATATATATATATATATATATATATATATATATAATTTTTGCATTTTTTGCTATTTCTTATATTTATAAATATATATATATGTATACATATATATATTGGGTTTTTATATATATATATATACACACACACACACACACACACTTTTTTTTCTATATTTGGGCCTTACAGGGTTTAAATAATTGTGCCCAAATATGCTGTGAATGTGGCTTGGTTTGTTGTCCTGATGCTTGTTAAACTGTTTCACAGTGTTTTCTTTGTTGACTGTGAAGCATTTTTCTAAAGCACCAATGGAAACATGTCTGGCAGGAAGTAGTAGCACGTCTGAGTCAATAACTTACTGAGTTTCTAATGGAGTCTGATCTTTGTGAGTCTTGTTTTATCTGCTTCAGGCCTGTCTGCAGGGAACTCTGGCTCTACACGCTTGAGGATGCCAGCTCCACCTGTCCAGCCTCCATGGAGCAGATCTCCAGCCATCATAAGGAGTTCTCAGCTGCATCGTAACGGCAACAGGCTCTCTCAGCACCAGCACGGCATTCACTCTGCACAAAGCTCCCTGTCCTGCAGTAGCAGTAGTCGTACTGACACCAGCGTCTCTGCCGTTAAGACCACGAGGTGCTCTGGAGCTCCACAGTCCTCCTTACCTACCAGGGGATCTGCCTGTGAAGTGTCCATCGGTGCTCGTCATCAGGCCAGCCTTCTAGCTCGCCACAGTAGAAACCAGCCAGCTGGCGTTGCTCCAGGAGAGCGTCGCAGGAGGAGCTACGTATGCCGAGCCTGCGGTAAGGCCTTCTCTGGCCTGTCCAACCTGGAGGCCCACGAAAGAGTCCACACCGGGGAGAAACCCTTCTGCTGCAACACCTGTGGGAAACGTTTCTCAGAAGCCGGGAACCTGAAGAAACACCAGCGGGTTCATACCGGGGAGAAACCCTTCAGCTGTGACCACTGTGGGAAGAGGTTCGCTTGGATCTGCAACCTGAGGACTCACCAGCAGTCCGCTACCGGCTGCGGACCCCAGACCAGGGGAGGGTTAGGACTGGACTGATCCCCAGCAGACTGGAGAGGACTGTTAACGCCACTAGGGTTGTATCCTCACACAGATACTCACTACAGTGTGTGTGTGTGTGTGTGTGTGTGTTTAGAGCTACTAATGATGTGCACTGACTTTGCTGCTGACTGTTTAATTTGAAAGTTTAGATTTTTTGACTTGCATGACTTCATCAGAAGGATTTTTATTTTTAACATTGACAACATTTTAACATTTACAGAAGTAAGCAGTCACTAAAATCGCTTAGATGTTAAAAAAAAACACATTAAAAACATTGGACTCCATGGTATTAATGCCATCTATACTTGAGTAAAATGCTGTCTGATCTTCCTCTAAATGTTTCTCAGGTGTGAACAGAAGAACTGAGTAGTGAGAGCTGTGGAGACTCAATACCACTGTTTGAACTGCAGGACGGTAATCTTTATATCTGTGGCATCGTTGTGCCTCGACCACCATCACTCTCTGGTGTATCGCCACCACCGGCTACCGTCCCAGCTGGAAACTGCATCGCATTTCTGTGAACAAGATGCCAACCACACTGTCCAGATGTTTCTACAGAGGATCAAATGAAAGAACAAATGTTGTGTATCTGAAAATAAGTTACGATTTAGTGCTATTGATGTTTTGTTACCTAAAGTTTTACTGCCAGAGGTCTTCACTGCCATCAGGGGAAGCTCAGCTACATTCATCCTCAGCAGTGTACATAGTTTTTCAATTCTCTTAATATATTAAACAATGACTAAAATGATTTTTTAATTATACCAAGTACCAGGTCTAGGGCTGGTAACTCTTGACCAGTTGCAGCAATCTTATGCTTTTAATGTCATCTTATTTCATTTCCAGCTCTTCTTGTTTTGATTGATTCATTTATTTTGTTATCCCTGGGGCTCTTTACTTCACTAATTTGACATCAGTTATTTTATCACATTTTCTTAATGTCTCATTTGTTATTTGTGTTTCTTGGGGCCCAGGATCACTGGTTTTTACTCGGCTATGCTGTAAGGCTGTCATGTATTTCTGAGTCAGAATAAACGTTTGAAGGAATGAGTTTGGATCTCGTCTCATTTTCTCTGATTGCTCTAAAAACATGTTGCATCATTTCTGTATTCATTCTGAAATATTAGTAAACAAATTAGACTAGCCTATTTTTTTGGTTTATTTGTACAGTACTGATTCATTTAGGGCTGAGCAGTGGCTCAGTGGTTAGCGCCGTCACCATGCAGCTAGGAGATCCCTGGTTCGTGTTCCGGCCTGGGATCTGTCATGGATGGATGGATGGATGGATGAATGGCTAATTTATGCACTTTTATTTAAACAGATTGTCCTATCTGCTAGGACTGTGAGTAATGTGGTTTTATTTTTGCCGTTAATCTGAAAGTTTGTCCCAAAGTCTTCGAGGTTCTCTTTCATGAATATGTTTTCTTCTCATCTTTTCCTGTCTTTGTAAGTTCCACCATTCTGAGTCTGTCTTCATGGTGTATCTTGATAAGGCACATGGACAGCACTTGTCAGTACAACATGTATATTCTAATAGTCTGCTTGGTGCTCTGTCTCCTGTACATCAACATGATAGTAAACACAAACTCTTTTCCTATTGGCTCATTGTAAATTGGTTCTAAGTTTACTCCTATCATGTGGTTTTCGTCTTACGTTTCTTGGAACTGCTTCTTCCTAGAGATGAGACCAGGGGCTCTCCTTAGAGGACCTGTGGTCTTGGTTATGCTTCAGAAGTCAAACAAGGAGGCTCTTCAGACTGAAACTAAAACCTGACAGGACCTGAGATCTCTACTGCTGACCAGTAATAGAGATCCATGCACCAGTCTGTCTTTCATCTGGCTGGAGGAACATCTGGCCTGAAGTGGATCTAGTAGATATCTAAGGCTAACTGTGAGCTGGAATTTATCAGGATGGACAAACTTAGGTGCTATCTTCCACAGGTACCACTGAAGACCAGGGCTTCTCCTTGGCCAGGCCCTGCTGCTCTGGACGCCATGAAAGCTGTGACAAGTCCAGCTGACCTGTTTACATCCAGACTGCTACAAACACATTCTGCCTTCAGCTGGCCTCCATCAGAAGATCAGCCACATGGTACGTCTGGGAGCATGGGTGCATCAGAGGACTTGCTTTCTTGGCTTCCTTCACCTTCACTGCCTCAGTTGTGTCTGTGAGATGATGATGACTGCTATGAGCCTGTATCTTGAAGGAAGGGTCCATCTAGCTGAAAAAAAAATGACACTAATATATCACTATCTGTCTGCATTTTACCCTCAAAAGGGTCAAAATGTCTGAAAATGACATCGATTATTGGATAGATAAGGATGCTTTGTGGTCAACTTTATGAAGACTACAGCAGTGGATGGATATCCAACCAACTCATCCTTTATTATTATTTATATTCATTCTCTCAGGTGGGTGTAAGTTTGATATTTCCCTTTGAGATACTGTGGAGTCTGAGCACAAAGTAGAGAACTTACCAGTGAACATGTGGTAATACATTACTTTCCCTGCTGGTGTTCTGGTTCTGATTTGAAACCCAGCAATGTCCCGGTCATGGAGGCGAATGAGAGGAACCCATAAAACATTTGATGGAGGAAAACGATCTCAGAGTTCACACAATATCTGTAGTATAACCAAACCAGCAGGCATTTGATCGGTACATTTCACTGTATGTTCTCTTAACCCTCCTGTTGTCTTCATTTATGGGCCCCAAAAACATTGTTTCCTTGTCTGAAAAAAATCCAAAAATTCAGCAAAAAAAATTCCCCAAATTTCTGAAAATTTGCAAAACCTTCTGGAAGAAAATTCCAATAATTCCTTAAAAATTTCCCTTAAAAATTGTATCTAAAAAAAATATATCCCCCAAATTTGGCAAGAAAACTCTTGTAAATATTTTCAAAAAAATGAGTATCTTCCAAAAAAATCCTAAAAATATCTAAAGTGATTCCATACATATCAGTAAAACTTCTAATATTTTCTTTAAAAGCATTCACATAAAAATCAACCAAAATCCAGGGAATTTCACTGGATTTTGGTTGATTTTTATCTGAATGTTATTAAGAAACAGTTTTTTTTTTAAACATTTCTTTTTCCACCAAAAAATGTTCAAAAATTTCCCAAAAATTTTGAAAATATGGACATCAGAAGTTTCACTGTGAAAATCTATTTTTTTTCCACATTTTCAAACTTTAAAACGGGTCAATCTGAC